>NC_070597.1:2760948-2810948 GCF_027409825.1 Scomber japonicus | reverse complement strand
TCCTTGACTTGAGGACAACAGGAAGGTTAATGTTCTTCAGTGTCATGTAAATTTGGACCATTATATCATGTGACTGTAAACTCTCTCTGCTCCCTGAAAGCTTCAATAAGGATTTATTAAGGACCAAAGGTTTATTAATGACTGATGAAGGTATTCATGAATGATTGGAGGTTATCGAATTATGTATAGAGACTAATTATGAGGTGGTACTGTGTGAAATGCATGAATATGAAGAGTATGTGAGGGACTGATTGCATCCTTAAGCAACTAAAAATCATCCATTTACGTGAAGATATTCAGGTTTAGCCCTTTATAGGACACTCATTGAAAGGAAGGAAGGATGGAGGAAGGAAAGGAAGGAAGGACGGAGGAAAGAAGCAAGGAAGGGAGGTAGAGGGGAGGAAAGAAAGAGAGAAGGAGGGAGGGAGGAAGGGAAGAAAGAAGGAAGGAAGGAAAAAGAAAAGGGGATGGAGGAAGGAAAGAAGGAAGGGAGGAGAGAAGGAGGGAGGGAGGAAGAACAGATGGAAGGAAGGAAAGGAAGGAAGGAAGGAAGGACGGAGGAAGGAAAGAAGGAAGGGAGGAGAGAAGGAGGGAGGGAGGAAGGACAGATGGAAGGAAGGAAGGAAGGAAGGACGGAGGAAAGAAGCAAGGAAGGGAGGTAGGGGTGAGGAAAGAAAGAAGGAAGGAAGGAAAAAGAAAAGGGGATGGAGGAAGGAAAGAAGGATGGAAGGAGAGAAGGAGGGAGGGAGGAAGAACAGATGAGAGGAAGGAAGGACGGAAGAAGGAAAGAAGGAAGGGAGGAGAGAAGGAGGGAGGGAGGAAGGACAGATGGAAGGAAAGAAAGGAAGGACGGAGGAAACAAGCAAGGAAGGGAGGTAGGGGAGGAAGAAGAAGAGAGAAGGAGGGAGGGAGGAAGGAAGGAAGGAAGGAAGGAAGGAAGGAAGGAAGGAAAGAAGGATGGGAGGAGAGAAGGAGGGAGGGAGGAAGAACAGATGGAAGGAAGGAAGGACGGAGGAAGGAAAGAAGGAGGGAAGGAGGAAGGACAGATGGAAGGAAGGAAAGGAAGGAAGGAAGGACGGAGGAAATAAGGAACGAGGGAGGGAGAAAGGAAAAGGGGAAGGGAAGAAAGAAGGCAGGGAGGAAGGAAGGAAGGATGAAGGAAGGAAGGACGGAGGAAAGAAGCAAGGAAGGGAGGTAGGGGGGAGGAAAGAAAGAGAGAAGGAGGGAGGGAGGAAGGGAAGAAAGAAGGAAGGAAGGAAAAAGAAAAGGGGATGGAGGAAGGAAAGAAGGATGGGAGGAGAGAAGGAGGGAGGGAGGAAGAACAGATGAAAGGAAGGAAGGAAGGAGAGAAGGAGGGAGGGAGGAAGGACAGATGGAAGGAAAGAAAGGAAGGAAGGACGGAGGAAAGAAGCAAGGAAGGGAGGTAGGGGGGAGGAAAGAAAGAAAGAAGGAAGGAAGGAAAAAGAAAAGGGGATGGAGGAAGGAAAGAAGGATGGGAGGAGGAGAAGGAGGGAGGGAGGAAGAACAGATGGAAGGAAGGAAAGGAAGGAAGGAAGGAGGAAATAAGGAACAAGGGAAAAGAAAGGAAAAGAGGAAGGGAAGAAAGAAGGCAGGGAGGAAGGAAGGAAAGAAGGAAGGACGAAGGAAGGAAGGAAGGATATTTTTGGAGGATGAGAAGAATATAAAATATAAGACTTTGACATCAGAGATAGCACCAGTATACCACCGTTAGAGCTTCGTGTAGCACTTTAACCTTCGCTGTGGTTGCATGTTCACGCCAAACAAGTGTGTAAAAGATCAGATTTATCTCTTTAATACATTTAATACATCTCCGTGAAGGTGAATCACTGCTTTCACACTGAGAGGAAACTGTGTGGGAGGAAACTGCCTCAAAAATAAAACCCAGCAGTATCTATTCTTCTTTTATGGAGCATAATTAACCCTCCTGTTGTCCTCAAGTCAAGGAAGGAAGGAAGGGAGGAAAGAAGGAAGGAAGGAATGAGGAAGTAAAGGAGTAAGGGAGAAGAGAGGAAAAGAGGAAGGCATTAAGGAGAGGAGGAAGGAATGTAGGAAGGAGGGAGGGAGGTAGGAAGGAAGGAAAGGTGGAAGGAAGGAAGGAATGAAGGAGGTAGGGAGGGAGGAAAAGGGGACGGAAGGAAGGAGAGAAGGAAGGAAGGAAAAGAAGGACAGAAGGAAGGAAAGAAGAACAGAAGGAAGGAAGGAAAAGAAGGATAGATGGAAGGAAGGAAAGAAGGGAGGAAGGACAGATGGAAGGAAGGAAAGGAAGGAAGGAAGGAAGGAAGGAAGAAAGGGAGGGAGGAAGGAGGGAGGGAGGAAAAGGGGAAGGAAGGAGGGAGGGAGGGAGGGAGGGAGGAAAAGGGGAAGGAAGTAAGGAGAGATGCAAGGAAGGAAAAGAAGGACAGAAGGAAGGAAGGGAAGAAGGACAGAAGGAAGGAAGGAAGGAAGGAAGGAAGGAGGAAATCATGACTCGCTGCGAAAAGTCAAAGTTTTATTATATCAGTGTTTGATTCTTTCAGTTATGAAACACTGTGCTTTCATATTGTGCCTGATGGGTTAGGGTATGCTGCTGAGCTCTGAGGTCTCCGTAAGTACTCCAGTGAGAAGTTGAACAATCTTAATAATGAGCTATTCAACCGATGACCAAAGTTGACCCCAAGTTGTAGTAAACTGTAATTTTCATTAGTATGACTATTGTGAAGTTTTTCAGGACTCTTATTTTGAAAGGAAGAACCAATGGTAGCTTTTTATTGCTTAGACCAGGTTGCACTGGCTTTCTCGGAAAGTGACGACTGCCAACCAGCAGGCAGCAGCTTTCTTAGTCACCTAGAAGCTTTTCCTTGATTACTTGAAGTGAGCCGAGGCACACTTTCACTCCTCCTGTGAATTACTGTTCACAGCCAAGTTGTAGTAAACCATAGTTTTCATTAATACAACTGCTGTGAAGTTTCTTGGGACTCTTATTTTTTTTTAAAAACATCCAATAGTAGCTTTTTATTGCTTACAACAGGTTGCATTGACTTTCTCAGAAAGTGACGACTGCCGACCAGCTTTCTTGATTACTTGAAGTGAGCCGAGGCACTCACGCTTTCACTCCTCCTGTGAATTACTGTTCAAACCCCAACTTGTAGTAAACATCTGTGGTGAAGTTTTTCAGGACTCTTATTTTTTAAAGGAAGAACCACTGGCAGCTTTTTATTGCTTAGACCAGGTGGCACTGGCTTTCTCTGAAAATGACGCCTACCAGACCAGCAGGCAGCAGCTTTCTTAGTCACCTAGAAGCTTTTCCTTGATTACTTGAAGTGAGCCGAGACACGCTTGCTTTCACTCCTCCTGTGAATTACTGTTCAAAGCCCAACTTGTAGTAAACCATAGTTTCCATTAATACAACTGTTGCTGTGAAGTTTCTTGGGACTCTTATTTAAAAAGAAACGAGAAATGTTAGCTTTTTATTGCTTAGACCAGGTGGCATCGGTTTTCTCAGAAAGTGACGACTGCCGACCAGCTTTCTTGATTACTTGAAGTGAGCCGAGACACTCTTTCTTTCACTTCTGCAAATTACTGTTCAAACCTCAACTTGTAGTAAATAACTGTGGTGAAGTTTTTCAGAACTACTGGCAGCATTTTATTGCTTACAACAGGCACCATCTTTACCAGAAAGTGACGAGAGCCAGACCAGCAGGCAGCAGCTTTCTTAGTCACCTAGAAGCTTTTCCTTGATTACTTGAAGTGAGCCGAGACACGCTTGCTTTCACTCCTCCTGTGAATTACTGTTCAAAGTAGTAAACCATAGTTTCCATTAATACAACTGCTGTGAAGTTTATTGGGACTCTTTTTTTTTTTTTTTTTAAAACATCCAATGTTTGCTTTTTATTGCTTAGACCAGGTGGCATCGGTTTTCTCAGAAAGTGACGACTGCCGACCAGCAGGAAGCAGCTTTCTTCTTACCTACAAGCTTTCTTGATTACTTGAAGTGAGCCGAGACACTCTTTCTTTCACTTCTGCGAATTACTGTTCAAACCCCAACTTGTAGTAAACAACTGTGGTGAAGTTTTACAGGACTCTTATTTTTAAAGAAAGAACCACTGGCAGCATTTTATTGCTTACAACAGGTCACATCGCCTTTACCAGAAAGTGACGAGAGCCAGACCAGCAGGCAGCAGCTTTCTTAGTCACCTAGAAGCTTTTCCTTGATTACTTGAAGTGAGCCGAGACACGCTTGCTTTCACTCCTCCTGTGAATTACTGTTCAAAGCCAAGTTGATTTGAAACTCTTTTGTAGAGGTTGCTTTCATCTTTGCTGATGTCTGAGGGTCCTGTGGGCTTCTGTGTGACCCATAAAAACAAGCAAACAGCCGGGCGAAGACAGACCTTCAGACTAGTAAAAGACCGCCGCTGTCGCCTCTCCTCCTCCTCCGGCTGAGCTGCTGAACCAGACAGCATCTTTACATTTGAGAATATCATCTGGATGGCTCGTACTCCTCGTCTCCCAAACTGTCATACACCGAGTTTCTCTCTCCATGACAACCAGACAAGGGAGCTGTGTTGCGTTATGTTCTGTTATAGCTGGTGACAGGTTGTTTGGCCTGAACATCTCCCACTTTTCTAACTCTTTTCTTTCCCCTCCCTCCTTCCCTCCCTCCATCCCTCCCTCCCTCCCTCCCTCCCTCCCTCCCTCTCTCCATCGCTGTCTGTCTGTTGCCTCTGACAGCTAGCTTGTAGAGAGTCCTGACTGAATCCGACTGCCACTCTCTCCTCCTACGTTCACTTTTTTTTTTACTCCACTTGTTTTTCGTCTTATCCTCTATTCTCTCTCTATATATATATATATTTCTTTCACACCTTCTTGTCATTTCTCTTCCTCACTTCTCCTGAGCGTCTGCCAGCCAGTCTTGTACTCTCACTCCTCTACAGAAAGTTTTAAGGGGAAAGAGAACAGTCAATCTGAGCTGTGGAACGACTGAAAACTACTGTAAATGATTACGTAATGAAATCAGAGCTCTGTGATTCACTCATTTATTTCAGTTCGGCTCAGTAGGAGGATCTATTTTAGCTGTTGGGTTTTGTTTTTGTTGCCAGATCTGTTAGAAACGGCTTCAGAAGAGTCAAGTCTTCTCTCTCTGGACGGACGGTACTTGTGTGTGAGGAAGGACGAGGGTTTGTTGACACCACTCTGTTAGTTTAGTTTAGAGCTACTTATCAGGACATCTTGACTTTGCACTAAACGTCTTTGAGAGATTTACAGCGTCTGAGTCGGAGTCTGATCAATATGAGGAGTGTGAAGTAATGGCCTGAAAACCTGAAGCTGTTATTAGTGTTTGGAGCCATTTCTTCACTTTAACCTTCCTGTCGTCCTCCCGGGTCAAATTGACCCCGTCTGTTTTGATTCCTTCTCTTTCTTTCCTTCCTCTCTCTTTCCTTCCTTCTGTCCTTCCTTCCTCCCTCCCTCCTTCTCGCTTTCTTTCCTTCCTCCATCCTCCTTTCTTCCTTCCTTCTGTCCTTCCTTCCTCCCTCTCTCCTTCTTTCCTTCCCTCCTTCCTTTCTTCCCCCCTCCCTCCTTCTTTCCTCCCCCCTACCTTCCTCCCTTCCTTCTTTCCTCTGTCCTTCTTTCCTTCCTTCCTCCTTTCCTCTTTCCCTTTCTCCTTACCTCCCTCCTTCCTTCCTTCTTTCCTCCCTCCCTCCTTCCTTCTTTCCTCCATCCTTTCTTTCCTTCCTCCCTTCCTTATTTCCTTTCTTCCCTTCCTTTCTCCCTCCTTTCCTTCCTTCTTCCTTCCTCTTTTCCTTTCTCCTTCCCTCCCTCTTTCCTTCTTTCCTCCCTCCCTCCTACCTTCCTTCTTTCCTCCATCCTTCCTCCCTTCCTTATTTTCTTTCTTCCCTTCCTTTCTCCCTTCTTTCCTTCCTTTTCTCCTTCCTTCCTTCCTTTCCTTCCTCCCTTCCTTCTTTCCTTTCTTCCTTTCTTGATTGTTTAGCCAGTGTAACATCTTTATCTGTTGCAAGCACACACTGTCAGAGTCGTGCTTGTGTTCAATGTCCCCGTGTTCCCATTTAACCAAATTAGACGTATGATGTATTTTTTTTAAATGTAGTTCTTGTTTATTGGTCTCAATTAGTCTTAGTTGTCTTTTGTGGACATCTTTAATAATGTCTTCAGCTGCACCACAATGTTTACTACTGGCACAAGTAACATTATTATTTACCTGCTGTAGCAGTGAGAGACACCTGAGAGAATAAAGTGACTCTGCAGTAGATTGTATCTGCTATTGGGAGTTGTTCTTAGTCTAAAGGGAAGAATGTCTCTGTCAGTGTTTCAGAGATAGGTACATGCTTTTATGGTAGCTTTTAGGTTTCTTTATACACATTGTGTCTCTTTGGTGGTGTTTAAAAAAGAGATGGTTGTCATGAGCAGAGCTTTGTGGAAGTGTGGGGTTTATTGTAGAACCATTAGAGCCATCAGTCTTCATCCTCATAACTACTATCTTATTAAAACTATTAACTATTCATTTCACTAAAACACATGGACATAGATACGGAGATCATCTGACACAGAAGGAAGTAAAACATTTTAAAATATTTTCATTTTTGTGGATTTTGGGTCACTTTAGGTCATCAAATTTCAGAATAAGAGACATTTAGGATGTTTTTACAGCTCTAAAAAGTTAAAATAGGTTAAATTAGACTCACTTTAGATCACTTTAAGTCATCAAATTCCAGAGTAAAAGAACATTTTGGCTGATTTTACAGATGTCAAATGTAAAAAATTGGTTAAATTTGATCCCAAATCATATGTTAGGGTTAATATATCCTAAATTTTGTGCAAATCCTCATAAAACTACTATTTTATTAAAACTATTAACTATTCATTTCACTAAAACACATGGACATAGATACAAAGATCATCTGACCCAGCACAGCCTCAATGGACAAACATTTGGAGCATCTATACCACAGTTTTTATGCATTTTGGGTCACTTTAGGAAATCAAATTTCAAAATAAAAGACATTTGTGGTGTTTTTACAGCTGTTAAATGTCGAAACGGGTCAGATGTGAGAGTATGTATGTACCCAGAACAGCCTCAATGGACAAATATAACATTTTAAATATGTTTTCATTTTGGTGCATTTTGGGCCACTTTAGGAACATTTCAGAATAAAAGACGTTTGATGTGTTTTTACAGCTGTCAGATATGAAACCTGAGTATTATGTATGAGTTGACAGATGAACAATAAAAACCTTGATAACATACATGAGTCTGTAATCTTCAGGGTGTCTCCGACTGTCCCTGCCTTCTCCATCACATATGTACTTATATTTGCATCTGTCAGATTGTGAATGTGTCTCTTCATGTAGATAATAATAATAATTCATATTTGCTCTCTCTGCCCTTTATTTGCAGATTCCCAGCCTCTGCTAGTAGATTCATTCTGATTTCTAAGTCTTTCTTTCTTCCTCTCCAGATATCCGAGGCCTGCAGGGTTTTCTGGACCAGACATCTCGTCAGGGTGTAGACGTGGCCTTGCAGCGAGTGGACAGAAACATCAGTAAAGTCTTCACCAACCTGTTCACCACCATGAGGACGGAGGAGCTGAACCGGTACAGAGACACGCTGCGTAGAGCCATCCTGCTGCTCAGTCCACACGGAGCGCACACCTTCATCCAGCAGGTCGGTCCTCAGTCTTTCAGTTCATTGGCTAACGTGCAGGATGAGTGTGTGGAGAATGAGTGAGTGCATACTGCTGCATGCATGGAGCAAAGCTGGGCTCCTGCATGTAGGAAGTGAGCCTTAAATGTGTATAAATGGAGCAAATTGGTGCATGTGTTGGTGATAATGGACCTTTCATGTACTTTCATTGGAAGAGTATATTTAGGGTGACTTAGGGCTTGGTGAGATGTGTATGCATGGAGCAAAGCTGGGCTCCTGCATGTAGGAAGTGAGTCTTAAATGTGTATAAATGGAGCAAACTGGTGCATGTGTTGGTGTATATGGGACTTACATCTACTTGCATTGGAAAAGTGTATTTAAGGTGAGTTACAGCTTGGTGATTGAATGTGTTAAATGTTTAAACAGCGAAATTAAGTCATTACAATATGCACACAATGGGTATTTGTAGTTCCCATATAAAGGTAACATATATGGTTGCTGCTTTGAGTCAGAGCAGTGTGATTAGTTGCAATTGTTCTTGTATAAATGGAGCAAATTGGTGAATATGTTGGTGTATATGGGACATAAATACAAGGAATAAGCCATGTGCATGCATGGAGCAAAGCTGGGCTCCTGCATGTAAGAAGTGAGCCTTAAATGTGTAAAAATGGAGCATATTGGTGCATGTGTTGGTGTATATGGGACTTACATGTACTTGCATTGGAAAAGTATATTTAGGGTGACTTACAGCTTGGTGATTGAATGTGTTAAATGTTTAAACAGGATAATGAAGTTATTACAATATGCACACAATGGGTATTTGCAGTTCCCATATAAAGGTAACATATATGGTTGCTGCTTTGAGTCAGAGCAGTGTGATTAGTTGCAATTGTTCTTGTATAAATGGAGCAAATTGGTGAATATGGGACATAAATACAAGGAATAAGCGATGTGTATACATGGAGCAAAGCTGGGCTCCTGCATGTAGGAAGTGAGCCTTAAATGTGTATAAATGGAGCAAATTGGTGCATGTGTTGGTGTATATGGGATTTACGTGTACATGCATTGGAAGAATATATTTAAGGTGAGTTACGGCTTGGTGATTGATTTGAATTGTAGTTTTTGTGTGATGTGTTAAATGTCAAAACAGTAGGGTTGGGTACTGAGGTTGGTACTTTTAATGGTACCGACCGAATTGCATCGGTACTACCAAGTATTGATTCACGTCAAATCAAGCAGTGACATCATCATTCTGCAGCGAAACACGTGACAGAGCGGATAGATTTGTTTTTTATTCCTGTGCCTGTAGGTGCAGTTCCGCCTTTCACCAGTAGTAGCGCTAGATGAGACCTACTAAACTCAGTCATGGTGTCTCTATAGTAGCGCTAAAATGACACAGATGCATTGTGGGAAACAGTGCCAATAACTATGTTTAGAAGAAAAATGGTTAATATAGGCTGAATAACCCATGTTAATATATATATTGTGCACTTGTTGTACATGTTTTATACATTTACTTGGTATATAGATCTCATATTTACACTGTATTTTCCTCTTTCTAATAATTGCACCCTTTATATTTCTATTTTTATTCTTTTGGTTACATTTTTTTTGGTATGTTATATTGATCTTTTCTGGACAGATACCACAAACATTTCACTACACATTGTACTGTGTATAACTGTGTTTGATAATTATAGTCTATTTTTATATGTTCATATTTAGGGTGGGTCAAATGTGAAAGGTACCCAACGCTACTAAACAGGAAAATGAAGTTATTACAATATGCACACAAAGGTTATTTGTAGTTCTCATATAAAGGTAACATATATGGTTGCTGCTTTGAATCAGAGCAGTGTGATTAGTTGTGCTTCTGCATGTAGGAAGTGAGCCTTAAATGTGTATAAATGGAGCATATTGGTGCATGTGTTGGTGTATATGGAACATAAGTGAGTATAATGATGTTTGCAGGTACATACATTGGAATATGACATTAACAGAGTTTATTTATGCAGATTAATTCATAGTAACATATGTGTTTGCAGCTTTGAGTCAGGAGAGTGTGATTAGTGTCACTGCATGTTTATCTGCTGCAGAGGTGACAAGCTGTCTCTGGGTAACTAATAAAACTCTGAATGGTGAATTTAACGGTTGTATCTGCAAGAAAAAGAGTCTAAAACTGATCTGAGCTCTTTGGTTTGCTTTAGTTGACGAGGAATCATCTCTGGTTTGGAGAACTGAACAGTCTCCAGATTCTACTTTGTTGAGTTTGTCTCTATCTGTTCTTCTATAAAACCCAAACAGCAGCAGATCCGTTGAGTTTGTCTCTATCTGTTCTTCTATAAAACCCAAACAGCAGCAGATCTGTTGTGTTTGTCTCTATCTGTTCTTCTATAAAACCCAAACAGCAGCAGATCTGTTGAGTTAGTCTCTATCTGTTCTTCTATAAAACCCAAACAGCAGCAGATCTGTTGTGTTTGTGCTGAAACTGATGATTAAACTTGATCCCTGTGATCTTCTTTGTTGAAGCATCTGTTACTGACAGTCTGTAGCTGTGTGGGACAACCTGCGTTATACTGTCTCTATAATGATGACAGCCTGCTGGGGATATTATTCCTGCTACACTGTCTTAAAGAAATTGTGTGTATTTTGCAAAATTTGACTCCAAGGCATGAGAAAAATTGAGATTTTATTTTTTTCGGTCAGATTGCTCAACCCTCCGATGAGCTGTGGTGGCACCTGATACTAATTATTAACTCGTTATCAAACAGCTGAATCTGTCAAACAGCTTGATAACGCGTTATGTGTGGAAGAAAAATCTCTAGGTGTGGCACAAACACTTCAGGGTGTCGGGTCATGACACTAATTTTGATTATTCAGGTGAGAGTGTGGGGGGGGGGGGGGGGGGGGGGGGGGGGGGGGGGGAGAAGCAGAGTCCATGTAGAGATTTGACTGTTTATCTTGTCATTTGAATACATGTGTGTGTGTGTGTGTGTGTGTGTGTGTGTGTGTGTGGTTCTGCAACAACAGAGAACCACAATACAGATTGATTAATAATTACATCAATACAAGACATAATTATGCATGTATAACAGCTAGCATCAAACTGAAAGCTATCAACATTAGCGTAAAAGATCAAATAAGCAACACTGAATAAATGCTCAATAGTCAACAGGTCTACAGTGTACATTCATATTAGCACATAAAATAACAAATACAATGTACAAACAGACTTAACCAGCTAGCATAACTCTCATTAACTATCATATATTATCACAATCCAGCAGCTAAATGCCAACCAGGAAGTAACTTAGAGCTGCATTCTATCAAAAGGCCACCAGGGGGCGACCGTCTCTATACAAGTCAATGGAGAATTCACCAACTTCTCACTTGATTTCTAACCTCAGTAAACGTTTTCAAAATGTGTTTATGGTCTCAATCGCTAGTTTAAAGCCTTCTTCAATGCAGTATGATGTTCATTTGGGACATTTTGGCCTCCCTGATTTTATATGTGACGATAAAGCAGGGTATGCATTAGGGCGTGGCTACGTCCTGATTGACAGGTTGATGGACCAATGTCCTCCAGATCCAGCCCTCGCAACCATAGCAACCTGCCCGCTCCGCCGTTGGTCCCGCCCATACGCCCGCCCATGACTCCGCCTCATGCCCATATAAGTAGCATCCGTGTTTTTATTTTTCCCAGCATGCACCTGAAATGTTCAAGATGGCGCTGCCTAGATTAGAAACTATTGGCTTCCGAGCAGCAGTCCACAAACCAATGGGTGACGTCACGGATGTGACGTCCATTTCTTTTACAGTCTATGGTGCAGGCACGCAGACTGAGTGATGCATTCGAGTGCACAGGGCAGCGTCGGAAATTAGAGACTCAAGCGAACGGTGCATGGGAGCACCGCCCTTTTTACATGTTAATTATTAGATGTGTGTTAGAGTGGAGAAACACCTAAAACATGCAGGACAGTAGCTCTCCAGCAGCAGGGTTGGAGACCACTGGTGTAGAGTCAATGAAGTTAACAAGTCAGTGCAAGAAGGGACATGACAGTGCAAATATGGAACAAGCAGAGGAACTATTGATTGTGTAAAGGAAGGAAGTTGCTGTACGCTGTGAGCTGATCAGATAGATGTATGGGTTAGGGTTAGGGTTGCAAACAGAGTGAGTATGAGCTCAAGCAGTACCATGTGACTGTGTGTATTTTTATGTTATTTAGCCTTTATTGAACCAGGTAAGTCTCACATATATTAGCTGTATTAAAACTTTCTCATATAAAACACAGACAAGCCTGGACTCCAGAGTTTGCATCTGAGCTTTAAATTCAGGTAAGGGTTCGAGGTTTTGACGTTGAAGTTCAGGTTGTAAATTGTTCCAAATGTCTGGTGCCGAAAATCTCACTGCTGCTGTAACCTGGATCATTGCATTGCTATGGTGTGTGTGTGTGTGTGTGTGTGTGTGTGTGTGTGTGTGTGTGTCCAGGTGTAAGTGGCCACCTGGAGTGACAGATGGGGCTGGTTGGTCCACACACACACACACACACACACACAGGGGCTGCTGAGTTGTGCTCAATATTTATTACCTGTTTCATTTTTCACGGCGCTTCTCTCCAAAGATCAAACTGATGTGTTGCACCTTTAATTATTTACATGATGCGTGATGCTGAGAATGAACTCTGAATCCTGTGTGTGTGTGTGTGTGTGTGTGTGTGTGTGTGTGTGTGTGTGTGTGTGTCTCAGATAAACAAGCTGTGATCTAATTTTAAAAGTTTTGCAGTCTGACAGCAGCTGATAATTCTATAACCAGAATAGTAAACTTATCGTTGTTGATTATTATGTAGGTGTATAACCCTCCTGTTGTCATCGAGTCAAGGAAGGAAAGGAGGGATGAAGGAAGGAAGGAAGAAGGAAGGAAAGGGGGGAAGAAGGAAGGAAGAAGAAAGGAAAGGAGGGAGGAAGGAAGGACGGATGGAGGAAATAAGGAAGGAAGGAAGAAAGGGAGGAGGGAGGGAGGAAAGAAGGAAGGGAAGGAAGGAAAGGAAGGAGGGAGGAAGGATGGAAGGAGGAAATAAGGAAGGAAGGGAGGAGGGAGGGAGGAAGGAAATGAGAGAGGAAGGAAGGAGGGGAGGAAGGAAGAAGGAAAATAATGACGGAGGAAAGAAGGAAGGAAAGAAAGGAGGGAGGAAGGAAGAGAGGAAAGGAAAAAAAGAAGGGAGGAAGGAAAGGAAGGACAGAGGAAAGAGGGAAGGGAGGAGGTAGGGAGGAAAGAAGGAGAGAAGGAAAGAAGGAAGGAAGAAAGGAAGGAGGGACAGACGGAAGGAAGGAAGAAAGGAAGGAGGGACAGACGGAAGGAAGGAAGGAAGAAAGGAAGGAGGGACAGACGGAAGGAAGGAAGGATGGAGGAAATAAGGAAGGAAGGGGGGAGTCCATAGAGCTGAGGGAACATAGAGCTGAGGGAACATAGACACGCTCCCTGTAGAACAAGTTGAAGGATCTTCTAAATGTTCACTTTGGTTTTTTTGGTAAATCAAACTGCTAGTATGAATATTGAGGGTTATTCATAATTCATTCTTTGGTTTGTTGAGAGTATGAATTATTAACCTTCTGTGCAAAGACACGCTCAACCTCTTTATTTCTTTATTTCACCTTTTAAAGAATCTCTATTATCTGAGTTAAATTACATTCCTTTGTTTTCAAGATGCTTTTTGAAGAGACCAAAATAGAGTAATTACTAGTGTGTGTGTGTGTGTGTGTGTGTGTGTGTGTGTGTGTGTGTGTGTGTGTGTGTGTGTGTGTGTGTGTGTGTTAGTGAGATTTCCCGACATTGATAGCAGCAGCAGACAAAAAGCTTTTTTGTGTACAGGTGCTTGTATTCCTCTGTGTGTGTGTGTGTGTGTGTGTGTGTGTGTGTGTGCGCGATTGTGTGTGTGTGTGTGTGTGTGTGCTTTATGACTTATTCAGTGTGGTAGTTTGTGCTCTCACTCTCTGCTTTACTGTGGGACCTCTAACCTCTCACACACACACACACACACACACACACACAGAGAGATACACACACACACACACACACAACCACACACACACACACACACACACACACACACACACACACACACACACACACCCTGCCAGGTAGAGATTTCTGTGAAGACATCCCAGCACGTCAATATCGATGAGCCAAGGTGTGTGTGTGTGTGTGTGTGTGTGTGTGTGTGTGTGTGTGTGTGTGTGTGTGTGTGTGTGTGTGTGTGTGTGTGTGTGTGTGTGTGTGTGTGTGTGTGTGTGTGGCAGACTTTTCATTTGTATCCAGACTCCTCAGTCAAGCTGTGTTGCCATGGCAGCAGCTTTAACTATTAATGTGGCTCTGTGTCTTCACCCCACTTCCAGCAACAGGCTCTATTCTTTCTTTCTTATATCTTCTTTTTTATATCTGTTTTATATCTTCAACTCAAAGACGACATATTCTGCTTTCTGTTATTTTACACTACTTCACTAAGTCAGATGTTAAAAATGATCAAAAGCCCAAAACTTGAGCTGAACTTATGTAAAAATGCCCCATTCAAGATTAAAATCTACTTCAACTTCTTTCTCATGGTGACATCACATCATTTGTACATGTCTGCGTTGTTAAGGTGGTTGCTAAGGAGTTGTTTTTCATGTTGTCCATGTGTATATATCAGATCTGATTCAGGCTCTAACATGTATGGACATATCTGAGAAGCTGAAATTTGAAGTAAAGAAGGAGAAAAAGAAGTGAAATCCTGCTACTATAGTTAGTTTATGTAGAAAGTTTCCTTCCTTCCTTCCTCCCTCCTTTCCTACCTTCTTCCTCCCTCCTTTCCTTCCTTCCTTCCTCCCTCCTTTCCTTCCTTCCTTCCTTCTTCCTCCCTTCCTTGAATCGAGGACAACAGGAGGGTTAATTGTGCACAATGTCCAATTCATTCCTATAAATATTTACTCACTGAATGCATTCGCTGAAAAAGGCTCCACAGAGCATGCTCAGTAGAGCCCGTCTCCACAGAGCACGCTCAGTAGAGCCCGTCTCCACTGAGCACGCTCAGTAGAGTCCGTCTCCACTGAGCATGCTCAGTAGAGTCCGTCTCCACTGAGCATGCTCAGTAGGGTCCATCTCCACTGAGCATGCTCAGTAGGGTCCGTCTCCACTGAGCATGCTCAGTAGGGTCCGTCTCCACAGAGCATGCTCAGTAGAGTCCATCTCCACTGAGCACGCTCAGTAGAGTCCATCTCCACTGAGCATGCTCAGTAGAGTCCCTCTCCACAGAGCATGCTCAGTAGAGTCCATCTCCACAGAGCATGCTCAGTAGAGTCCATCTCCACAGAGCATGCTCAGTAGAGCCCGTCTCCACAGAGCATGCTCAGTAGAGTCCCTCTCCACAGAGCATAGGCGTAATTACAACAAACTGTTAATTATCTTTTATTGAACACTGAGGTTGGTATTACTCATCTATCCTCAGTGTAAAGAGAGAGAGAGTACTATAACTGACAGCTGGAGACTTTCACAACACTTAACAACCTTTCAAGTCTCTTCACACACACACACACACACACACACACACACACACACACACACACACACACACACACACACACAAACAGGTCAGCACATAAAGAAGCTGTTGAACCGTCCAGCTGATACGTGCATGTATGTAAAGTATGAGTGACAGGCAGCGAAGCATCGGTCTGACCATCCAAGCTGCGAGAACACCATCTGTTTCAACCGCAGGATTTAATAAACACTAATGAACACATTTCTAAAGCATACGGATGACTTGAGTAAGAGGGAATAAAACATGTCCAAATTAAATGAGACACTAAGATTGGAGCTGTGAGCAGAAATAATAAAAGTGATATCTGATAAAAGCGGCGTGGCAGCAGCAGCAGGTCTTTTAATGGAAGAGTAGAAGTGAACACCGCATAAAACATTATTAACTCATTCAGGTTGTTTGAGTTGAGTCATATTTTCTCTCTGTCTACCTTTTCTCTCTTTCCTTCCTTCCTTCCTTCCTTCCTTTCCTTCCTCCCTGCCTTCTTTCTTCCCTTCCTCTTTTCCTTTCTCCCTCCCTTGTTCCTTATTTCCTCCGTCCTTCCTTCCTTTCCTTCCTTCCATCTGTCCTTCCTCCCTCCCTCCTTCTCTCCTCCCTTCCTTCTTTCCTTCCTTCCTTCCTTTCCTTCCTTCCATCTGTTCTTCCTCCCTCCCTCCTTCTCTCCTCCCTTCCTTCTTTCCTTCCTCCATCCCCCTTTCTTCTTCCCTCCCTCCCTCCCTCCTTCTCTCTTTCTTTCTTCCCCCCTACCTTCCTTCCTTCCTTCTTTCCATCATCCTTCCTTCCTTTCCTTCCTCCCTCCTTCCTTCCTTCCTTCCATCCTTCCATCCTTCCTTCCTTCCATCCTTCCATCTTTCCTTCCTTCCTTCCTTCCTTCCTTCCTTCCATCCTTCCATCCTTCCATCCATCCTTCCTTCCTTCCTTCCTTCCTTCCTTCCTTCCTTCCTTCCTTCCATCCTTCCATCCTTCCATCCTTCCATCCTTCCATCCATCCTTCCTCCTTCCTTCCTCTTCCTTCCTTCCTCCTTCCATCCTTCCATCCTTCCTTCTTCCATCCTTCCATCTTTCCTTCCTTCCTTCCTTCCTTCCATTCTTCCTTCCTTCCATCCTTCCATCCTTCATCCTTCCTTCCTTCCATCCTTCATCTTTCCTTCCTTCCTTCCTTCCTTCCTTCCATCCTTCCATCCTTCCTTCCATCCTTCCTTCCTTCCTTCCTTCCTTCCTTCCTTCCTTCCATCCTTCCATCCTTCCTTCCTTCCTTCCTTCCTCCCTTCCTTTCAATAAGTGTCCTATAAAGGGTTAATAATAGCTGTGTGGGAATTGTAGTTGTATTATCTTCTTTCTTACTCAATCCCTTCATCAGCTGCTGCAGGTGTTTTATAAGTGTGTGTGTAATGAGTGTGTGTGTGTGTGTGTGTGTGTGTGTGTGTGTGTGTGTGTGTGTGTGTGTGTGTGTGTGTGTGTGTGTGTGTGTGTGTGTGTGTGTGTGTGTGTGTGTGTGTGTGTGTGTGTGAATATTAATCTGTATGAATGTGACGAGCTTGTATATATGCAGTGGGGTTAATTAAAGGGCAAATATTCTTTACATCTCCATCTCTATATTAATATTCTGAGTCTCTACTGAATACCTTTACATGATTTTCTGTCTGTTTTGACTGTTCCTTCTTTCCTTCCCTCCTTCTGTCCTTATTTCCTTCCTTCCTCCCTTTCCTTCCTTCTGTCCTTCTTTCCTTCCCCTCCTTCCTTCCTTCTTTCCTTCCTTCTTTCCTTCCTTCCTTCCTTCCTTCCTTCCTTCCTTCCTTTCCTTCTTTCTGTCCTTCTTTCCTCCCTCCCCCCTTCCTTCCTTCCCTCCCTCCCTTCCTTCCCTCCCTCCGTTTCTCTTTCCTTCCTTCCTCCGTCCCTCCTTCCTCCCTTTCCTTCCCTCCCTCCCTCCCTCCTTCCTCCCCTTCCTTCCCTCCTCCTTCTCTCTTTTCTTGCTTCCCTCCCTCCCTCCACCTACCTTCCTTCCTCCCTCCTTGCCTTGCTTCCTTCCCTCCTTCCTCCCTCCCTCCTTTCCTTTCCGTCTTTCTTCCTTCCTTCTCTCTCTTCTATATTAATATTCTGAGTCTCTACTGGAATAAAAACTCCTTATTTATCTTCTACTGGTCCTTTATGCAGCCGCTCAGTTCAGCCCTATAATATAATGTGTACATATGTCCTAATAAATCTAATATAATGTTCATTTACACAACATGTCATACAAACCAGAAGAGAACAGGAAAACTGATTTATATTAATCAATTAATCCTAATTTCTTCTATTTTGAAATTCAACATTTCTTACTCTAGTCTATAACATCACATTAAAAGCCTTTTAGCATCTTAAAATCACATATTCTTTACCATCTCCATCTCTATATTAATAATAAACTTGGGTATTGCTACTCGATACCTTTAACTCTCACACATTTCCTCCACAATTAGTCTCAATAACAAACTTTTGAACCATGAATGAATGAGTGAGCAGGTTTGAACATCTGGTTTTGGGTAAAATGCATTTCATAAAAAATCTAATTAACTCTTTATTGGGCAAATAATTATATTTGGTAACTTCTGTAAATATCCCAAAATATCCTTTCTTCTTCCTTCCTTCCTTTCCTTCCTCCCTGCCTTCTTTCTTCCCTTCCTCTTTTCCTTTCTCCCTCCCTCGTTCCTTATTTCCTCCGTCCTTCCTTCCTTCCATCTGTCCTTCCTCCCTCCCTCCTTCTCTCCTCCCTTCCTTCTTTCCTTCCTTCCTTTCTCCCTCCCTCCTTCTCTCCTCCCTTCCTTCCTCCGTCCTTCCTTTCCTTCCTTCCATCTGTTCTTCCTCCCTCCCTCCTTCTCTCTTCCCTTTCCTTCCTCTATCCCCCTTTCTTCTTCCTTCCTTCCTTCTTTCTTTCTTTCCTCCCCCTACCTTCCTTCTTTCCTCCGTCCTTCCTTCCTTCCTTCCTTTCAATGAGTGTCCTATAAAGGGTTAAGACGATAAGACTCATGTAAATTAAACTTATTGCCAATTCTGCTTTTACAATTTACAACACAACAGTTTTAATGTTGACAAGCTGCTATCTGCTGATGCTTATGCTTCATAATTCATAAGGAAGGATGGAAAGGAGGAAGAAGGAAGGAAAGGGTGGAAGGAAGGAAGGAAGGAAGGAAGGAAGGAAGGAAAGAAAGAAAGAAATGATGGAAGGAAAGAGAGAAGGAGGGAGGGAGGAAGGACAGACAGAAGGAAGGAAGGGAGGAAGGAAGGAAAGAAGGACAGAGGAAAGAAGGAAGGAAGAAACAGGGATGGAGGAAGGAAAGAAAGAAGGAAGGAGGAAGGAAGGAGTGTGTGTGTGTGTGTGTGTGTGTGTGTGTGTGTGTGTGTGTGTGTGTGTGTGTGTGTGTGTGTGTGTGTGTGTGTGTGTGTGTGTGTGTGTGTGTGTGTGTGTGTGTGTGTGTGTGTGTGTGTGTGTGTGTGTGTGTGTGTGTGTGTGTGTGTGTGTAGAAACTGTTAATTAGCTGCATACTTGAGCTCATTCCACCATTGTTTGATCAGCAGTGTTAAATACGTGAGACTGTTACCGGCTTTAACTTCGTATCTGTTGCATCACGCTGCAGATATCTCTTAATCTTCCCTAGCAGTGTGTGTGTGTGTGTGTGTGTGTGTGTGTGTGTGTGTGTGTGTGTGTGTGTGTGTGTTGACACCGAGGCATTCATTAAGCACCAGGACATGATGGCGTAGGCGGGTGAGACTGAGCTGAATAGAAGTTTGCACTCTTCAATAATGTCATGAAAATGTGTTAAAAGCTTTAGCAGGTCTATTCACACTCACACACACACACACACACACACACACACACACACACACACACACACACACACAAACAGCTATTTTAACAGACACACTGGCTCTGGTACTTGTTAGTTTACAGAGAATCTGGCTGCAACATTGGTTAGAAAGTCTAACTCAACCTCCGCTATAGTGATATGACTCTATACTAAAACACAATGATAGAGTAAGGAGAAGAAGGAGGGAGGGAGGGAAGGAAGGAAGGAAGGGAGGAAGGAAGGAAGGAGGGAGGGAAGGAAGGAAGGAAGGGAGGAAGGAAGGAAGGAGGGAGGGAAGGAAGGAAGGTAGGATGGAGGGTGGAAAGAATGTAGGAGGGAAGGAAGGAAGGGAGAAGAAGGAAGGAAGGTAGGAGGGAGGGTGGAAAGAATGTAGGAGGGAAGGAAGGAAGGAAGGAGTGAGGGAGGGAGAGAGGGTGGGAGAGAGGGAAAGAAGGAAGGGAGGGAAGAAGGAAAGAATGAAGGAGGGAGGGTGGAAATAATGAATGAGGGAAGGAGAGAGAGAGAGAGAGAGACACAGAGAGAGATAGAGGAAGAGAGAGAGAGAGAGAGAGAGAGAGAGAGAGAGAGAGAGAGAGAGAGAGAGAGAGAGAGAGAGGAGAGAGAGAGAGAGAGAGAGAGAGAGAGAGAGAGAGAGAGAGAGAGAGAGAGAGAGAGAGAGAGAGAGAGAGAGAGAGAGAGAGAGAGAGAGAGAGAGAGAGAGAGAGAGAGAATAAATCTGTTGAAGGAGTGAAGTTTAGATTGAGAGGCGGGGCAAAGCAACTCTGTCGCCGTGGGAGACGGATTGACTGACAGGATCCTATCAAGCTGCTGAGTAGTGATGGGTTACACCTCCTCCTCCCTCCTCCTCTCTCAGTGTGTGTGTGTGTGTGTGTGTGTGTGTGTGTGTGTGTGTGTGTGTGTGTGTGTGTCCTCGGGGTGAAGAAACCCTCCTACAGCAAATTGAAAATGACCTCAATAAACACAAACACACCTACTTTCTCTCCCTCTATCTCTCCATCCCATCAACACACACACATGACTACACACACACACACACACACACACACACACATACACACACACACACAGTTAAAGGGACATTCTGCAGCTTGAACTTTTAACTCATTGATCTCTTTCCTCTTTGTCTCCGTCTGAGGTTCAATCAACTAATTAATTTAGATTAAAAGTTTAATGAAGTTAAGTTTAATCAGACCTGAGTCGAAGAGGGAGGGAGGGAGGGAGGGAGAGGGAGGGAGAGAGAGAGAGGAAGGAAAAGGATGAAGGAAGGGAAGAAAGGAAAGAAGGAAGGGAGGAAGGAAGGAAAGGAGAGAAGGAAAGGAGGGAGGGAGAGAAGGAAGGGAAGAAGGAAAGGAGGAAGGAAGGAAGGAAGAAAGGAAGGAAGGAAAGGAGGAAGGGAGGAAAGAAGGAACACAGTCAAAAGAGGTGGGGTCAATTTGACCCAGGAGGACGACAGGAAGGGTTAGGAAGGAATAAGGAAGGAAGGAAGGAAGGAAAAGAAGGAAGGAAGGAAGGGAGGGAGGAAAGAAGGAAGGAAGGAAGGAAAGGAGGAACAGTCAAAAGAGAGATTAGGGTCAATTTGACCTGTGAGGATGACAGGAAGTTTAAATCTTATTAATGTTCATAGTTTGATATGTTTTATAAATTTGACTCATTTTTTTATCTTTATGTTTTTTAAACTACGACATGTTTGGACTTTGTCATCGTTCATTTAAAGGAGAAGAAGATTAAACACCAACTCAAAGCTCAGGTTGTTAATTTATTCCGTTTCCAAGGTGACGACGACGGTCACCGGAGTTAAACGGTGCAAATTAAGACAGACAACACCTTTATGACCTCGTCCGTTGCCATGGATACGACCCGTGCAGAGATCTGGACCCTGTAATCCATCACTGAGTAATTTCCTCCTAAAATAAACCACATGGTCAACATCAAGCTTCACTACACACACACACACACACACACACACACACACACACACACACACACACACACACACACACACACACACACACACACACACACACACTGTGAGGCATTCAATAAAAGTCACTTCCTGTTAGTATAAAATAAAAGTTATACGATCAATAAATAGTTTTATAAAATGTCTACATCCTAAATATATTCCTTCCTTCCTTCCTTCCTTCCTTCCTTCCTTCCGTCCTTCCTTCCTTCCTTCCTTCCTTACTGTCTTCCTTCTGTCCTTCCTTCCTTCCGTCCTACCTTCCTAACCCTACCTCCTTCCTTCTTCCTCCTTTCCTCCCTTCCTTCCTCCATATTCCATCTTTGCTTCCTGTCTTCTTTTCCGTCCGCCTTCCTTTCTTCCTTCCTTCCGTCCTTCCTTCCGTCCTTCCTTCCTCCTTCCTTCCTTCCTTCCTTCCTTCTTTCCTTCCTTCCATCCTTCTGTTCTTCCTTCCTTGCTTCCTCCCTTCCTTCCTTCCTTCCATATTCCATCTTTGCTTCCTGTCTTCTTTTCCTTCCGTCTTCCTTCCCTCCTTCCTTCCTTCCTTCCTTCCTTCTTCCTTCCTTTCCTTCCTTCTGTCCTTCCTCCCTTCCTGTCTTCTTTCTTTCTTTCTTTCTTTGTGTCTTTCTTTGTTTCTTCTGTCCTTCCTCCCTTCCTTCTTTCCTTCCTTCCGTCCTTCCTTCCTTCCTTCCTCCCTTCCTGTCTTCTTTCTTTCTTTCTGTCTTTCTTTGTTTCTTCTGTCTTTCCTTCCTTCCTCCCTCCCTTCCTTCCTTCCTTCCTTCCTTACTTCCTTTCACGTTTCCTTCCTGTCTTCTTTTCCTTCTGTCTTTCTTCTTCCTTCCTTCCTTCATTCATTCATTAATTCATTCATTTGTTCCTTCCTTCCATCTTTCTTTCCTTCCTTCCTTCCTTCCTTCCATCTTTCATCTTTCCTTCCTGTCTTCTTTTCCTTCCTTCCTTCCTTCCTCCCTTCCTTCCTTTTCATCTTCCCCATCATTCATTCACTTCTTTTTCTCTTTCCCATCATGAGTAAATCCTCTTTTCTTCCATCTATAAAGCTTCTCTAACCTTTCATTACTCTTATTATACCTTTTTATTTCCTCCTTTAGAGACATGTTTAACTTTCTCTTTGATCCTAATTGACTTCCTGTCTAAAAAACAAAGGTTAAACAAATGAAAGGTTAAAAAAAAATCCTTTATTTTCTCTTCTTCCTTTCTTCATTCCTTCCTTCCTTCCTTCCTGTCTTCTTTTCCTTCCGTCTTTCTTTCTGTCTTTCTTTGTTTCTTCCTTCCTTCCTTCCTCCCTTCTTTCCTTCCTTCCGTCCTTCCTTCCTTCCTTCCATATTCCATCTTTGCTTCCTGTCTTCTTTTCCTTCCGCCTTCCTTCCTTCCTTCCTTCCTGTCTCCCTTCCTCACTTCCTCCCTTCCTTCCTTCCTTCCTTCCTTCTTTTCCTTTCATCTTCCCCATCATTCATTCCCTTCTTTTTCTCCCTTTCATTACTCTTATTATAGCTTTTTATTTCCTCCTTTTAGAGACATTTTTAACTTTCTCTTTGATCCTAATTGACTTCCTGTCTAAAAAACAAAGGTTAAACAAATGAAAGGTTAAAAAAACTCCTTTATTTCCTCTCCTCTATACTCTTACTGCTTCAGTCTGACCTTTCCAGTTAAAAAGCAGACAGGAAGTGTTTGAGTTTGGAGCCAGAGATAAATCTTTGGAGCCATCTGTTCAGCTTGTAAAGTCTTTGGATTAAAGGAGTCATTAAAAAAAACAAGGTTGTGTTTCCCTCACGACTTCATCACACTGCTTCTTAATCGTTGTTAATCACTCGGATTTGTCTTCACACACATCAAGTTAGTCCTTGTGGGCCCCGGGGCGAGAAGGACGGCATTACTAATGAAGCGAGGGGAGAGGAGGAAGAGGAAGAGGAAGAGGAAGAGGAAGAAGAGAGGAGGAGAGGAGGAAGAGGAAGAAGAGAGGATAAGAGGAGGAGAGGAGGAAGAGGAAGAAGAGAGGACAAGAGGAGGAAGAGGAAGAAGAGAGGACAAGAGGAGGAAGAGGAAGAAGAGAGGACAAGAGGAGGATAGGAGGAAGAGGAGGAAGAGAGGACAAGAGGAGGAAGAGGAAGAAGAGAGGACAAGAGGAGGAAGAGGAAGAAGAGAGGACAAGAGGAGGATAGGAGGAAGAGGAGGAAGAGAGGACAAGAGGAGGAAGAGGAAGAAGATAGAACAAGAGGATGAAGAGGAAGAAGAGAGGACAAGAGGACAAGAGGAGGAGAGAAGGAAGAGGAAGAAGAGGACAAGAGGAAGAGAGGACAAGAGGAGTAGACTTAAATTGACTAAAGAAATCTAGAAACTACAATAAAGAGATTTAAAAATGATTAAAAGCAATCTACAGTTAGTTTGAGTGACAGCTGACATCTAGTTGCCGTGGTAACGAGGAGAGGAAATGACTAAAGAGAGGAGAGGAGAAGGAGAGAAGGAGAGGAGAAGGAAATGAGGAGGAGAGGGAAGGATAAGGAAAGGAGGAAGAGAGGAGAAGATTAGGATTAGAGGAGAAGGAAAGGAGAAGGACAGGGAAGGAGGAGAAGAGGAGAGGAGAAGGAAAGGAGGAGAGGAGAAAGGAAGGAGGAGGAGAGGAGAAGAGGAAAGGAGGAGGAGAAGGAAAAGAAAGGAGAGGAAAGGAGAGGAAAGGAGGAGAAGAGGAGGAAAGGAGGAAAGGAGAGGAAAGGAGAAGGAGAGGAGAAGGGAAGGAAAGGAGGAGGAGAGGAGAAGGAAAGGAGAAGAACAGGGAAGGAGGAGAAGAGGAGAGGAGAAGGAAAGGAGGAGAGGAGAAAGGAAGGAGGAGGAGAAGGAGAGGAAAGGAAAGGAGGAGGAGAAAGAGAGGAGAAGGGAAAGATAGGAGAAGAAAGGAGAGGAAAGGAAAGGAAAGGAGGAAGAGAAGAGAAGGACAGGAAAGGAGAGAAGGGGAGGACAGGATAAGGAGAGGAAAGGAGGAGAGGAGGAAACAAAAGAATTTAAAAAAGAAAGAAGAAGAAAAGCTCTGAGCTCTGACTGGAAACAAAAATGAAACAAGAGAGTTAAAGAAATGACTCAGTGTTTGAACTTCAAGAGAGAGAGAAGAAAGAAAATGAGACAAGAAAAGAAAGAAAAGAAAGAAAGAAAGAAAGAGAGAGTGTAAATAAGAGTGTGATCAGAGTCTGGAGGAGGAATAAAAACATATAATTCAGTTTAATTCATAAATGCTGACGGGAGGAAAACCTTGATAAAGAATGAGCTGCTTTCATCTCCTCAGAGAGAGAGAGGAGAGTATTCGGGGTTAAAGGTCGACGCTCACACATATCTCATGTTTACAGAGATATAAAAATCATCTCTCAGTAAATACATGAAAGCTTTTCTTACACAGGAACTACAAGAAGTATTAAAATAAAACCTACAGTACCTAAGAAGGAAGGAAAGGAGGGAGGGAGGAAGGAAGGAAGGAAAGGAGGGAGGGAGGAAGGAAGGAAGGAAGGAAGGAAGGGAGAGAAGGAAGAGGAGAAAGGAAAGAAGGAAGGAAGGAAGGAAGGAAGGTACGGTGGGAGGAAGGAAGGTACGGTAGGAGGAAGGACAGATGGAAGGGAGGAAGGGAGGAAGGAAGGACAGATGGAAGGGAGGAAGGAAGGAAGGAAAGGAGGGAGGGAGGAAGGAAGGGAGGAAGAAGGAAGAGGGGGAAGGAAAGAAGGAAGGGAGGAAGGAAGAAAAGAAGGGTGGAAGGAAGGAAGGAAAGAAGGAAAGGAGGGAGGGAGGAAGGAAGGAAGGAAGGGGGGAAGGAAATAAGGAAGGGAGGAAGAAGGAAGAGGGGGAAGGAAGGGAGAAAGGAAGGAAGGGAAGAAGGAGTAAGGAAAGGAGGGAGGGAGGAAGGAAGAGCGAAAAGAAGGAAAACCTACAGGCTGTTTTAACCCTTTATATACCAGTCTGAGTCACATTTAACAACCCAAATGTGCTTTTATTTTGAAATTTGATGACTTTTTTTTGGTCCATTGAGGCTGTTCTGTGTCAGATGATCTCCGTATCTATGTCCATGTGAAAAGAGGAGATGAGGAGGAGAGGAGAAGAGAAGGATAAGGAGAAAAAGAAGGAGAAGGAAAGAAGGGAAGGGAGGAAGGAAGGAATGAAGGGAGGGAAGGAAGGAAGGAAGGAAGGTACGGCGGGAGGAAGGACAGATGAAGGAAGGAAGGAAGGAAGAAGGAAGGAAAGGAGGGAGGGAGGAATGAAGGGAGGAAGAAGGAAGGAAAGGAGGAAGAAAGGAAAGAAGGAAGGAAAGAGTTACCATAGCAACGTAGAGATGGAGAGACTAAAGAGACTCAAAACTACCAAAAATAGCAATAAAAATGATTAAATAGAGACTTAAATTGACTAAATAAACCCAACAACTACCAAAAAGAGACATAAAAATGGACTAAAATCAACCTACAGTTAGTTTGAGTAACAGCTGCCATCTGGTTACCATAGCAACGTAGAGACAAAATGACTAAAGAGACTCAAAACTACCAAAAAGAGACATTTCCATCATTATGTCTATGTTATATTTTCATGTCTGAGGTAAAATAGGACATGATATTCCCTTCTTTCCTTCCTTCTTTCCTTCCCCTCTCCCCTCCCTCCCTCCTTTCCTTCCTTTCTTCCTTTTCTTCCTTCATTCTGTCCTTCTTTCCTCCCTCCATCTTTCCTTCCTTGATTCCTTCCTTCCACCCTCCTTTCCTTCCTTCCTTCCGTCCTTCCGTCCCTCCTTCCTCCCTCCCTCCTTTCCTTCCTTCTTCCTCCTTTCTTTCCGTCTTCTTCCCTTCCTTCCTTCCTTGACTCGAGGGTGAGGTAAAATAGGACATGATGTGTATGATAGGAGCTGTTTAGTCTCTCTGCTCTCTGAGACATGAATCAAGGTTTAATCACACATTTTATTTTGAAGGTGTAGAATATGAATAATATGTGAAAGGTTAAACGTGTTATTATTATTAGATGTTAACTCTTTAAATGCTCCGTTATTCCTCCTCCTCCTCCACACCTCAGATCTTACCTGTTTATCTTCTTTTTGCTCCCTGCAGGAAGACTTGTGTGACTTATGTGCAGTTTGTGTTGTTAAAGCTTCATAAAGCTTCTCTGAGGGAGAAGGAGAGGAGAAAGAGAAGAGGAGGAGAGGAAAGGAGAAGGAGAATTTCGAGGGGAAAGGAGAAGGAGAGGAAAGGGAAGGAGAAGAGGAGGAAAGGTAAGGAAAGGAAAGGAAAGGAAAGGGAAAGGAGAGCAGAAGGAAAGGTGAAGAGAAGGAGAGGAGAAGAAAAGGTGAAGAGGAGGAGGAGGAGAGGAAAGAAGGGGAAGAGGAAAAGAGGAGAGGAGAAGGAAAGGAGGAGAGGAGGAGGAGGAGAGGAGAAAGAAAGGAGGAGAAGGAGGAGAGGAGAAAGAAAGGAGGAGAAGGAGAGGAGAAGGAAAGGAGAGATGAAGGAAAGGAGGAGAAGGAAAGGAAAGGAGAGGGAGAGGAGAAGGAAAGGAGAGGAAAGGAGAAGGTAAGGAGGAGGAGAGGAAAGTAGAGGAGAAGAAAAAAGAAAGGAGGAGAGGAGAAGGACAGGAAAAGAGGAGAGGAAAGAAGAAGGAGAGGAAAGGAAAGGATGAGAAGGAGAGGAGGAGGAGGAGAGATGAAGGAAAGGAGGAGAGGAGAAGGACAAGAAAGGAGGAGAGGAAAGGAGAAGGAGAGGAAAGGAAATGATGAGAAGGAGAAGAGGCGGAGAGGGAGGAGAAGGAGAGGAGGAGGAGAGTAAAGAAGAAGAGGAGAAGGAGAAGGAAAGGAGGAGAGAGAGGTTTCTGAGCTTTATTTTGAAATTTCTTCCATCTTTACTTTCTCTGCTGCTGTTTATCTTCTTTTTGCTCCCTGCAGGAAGACTTGTGTGACTTATGTGCAGTTTGTGTTGTTAAAGCTTCATAAAGCTTCTCTGAAGGAGAAGGAGAGGAGAAAGAGAAGAGGAGGAGAGGAAAGGAGAAGGTGAATTTCGAGGGGAAAGGAGAAGGAGAGGAAAGGGAAGGAGAAGAGGAGGAAAGGTAAGGAAAGGAAAGGAAAGGAAAGGAGAAGGAGAGCAGAAGGAAAGGTGAAGAGAAGGAGAGGAGAAGGAAAGGTGAAGAGGAGGAGAGGAAAGAAGGAGAAGAGGAGGAGGAGAGGAGAAAGAAAGGAGGAGGAGGAGACATGAAGGAAAGGAGGAGAAGGAAAGGAAAGGAGAGGGAGAGGAGAGGGAGAGGAGAAGGAAAGGAGAAGGTAAGGAGGAGGAGAGGAAAGGAGAGGAGAAGAAAAAAGAAAGGAGGAGAGGAGAAGGACAGGAAAGGAGGAGAGGAAAGGAGAAGGAGAGGAAAGGAAAGGATGAGAAGGAAAGGAGAGGGAGAGGAGAAGAAAAAAGAAAGGAGGAGAGGAGAAGGACAGGAAAGGAGGAGAGGAAAGGAGAAGGAGAGGAAAGGAAAGGATGAGAAGGAGAGGAGGCGGAGAGGGAGGAGAAGTAGAGGAGGAGGAGAGTAAAGAAGAAGAGGAGGAGGATAAGGAGAGAAGAAGGAGAAGGAAAGGAGGAGAGAGAGGTTTCTGAGCTTTATTTTGAAATTTCTTACATCTTTACTTTCTCTGCTGCTGTTTATCTTCTTTTTGCTCCCTGCAGGAAGACTTGTGACTTATGTGCAGTTTGTGTTGTTAAAGCTTCATAAAGCTTCTCTGAGCTCGTTGGAAATCCGATTTTAAGGAGCACGCCTGAACGTTACGACTAAGATTTGTGGTCCGATGTGCAACTCAGAGCCACTGAGGACGGACTTTACAAGGAGTTATGTTTATATATATATTTAACCCCGGGGCAGTTTTATATTCTATATAAATCATTATTTTATAGCCTTTACTCTTCCTTTACAAGCACTAGGTGAAGCTTTCTGAGCTTTATTTTGAAATTCCTTATATCTTTACTTTCTCTGCTGCTGACAAACTCAATAAGCCACGAGTGTTTCTTCTAAAAAGGGAAATAAGGAGAGGAGGAGAAGATGAGAAGATGAGAGAAGGAGAGGAAAGGAGAAGGAGAGGGAGAAGAGGAGGAGAAGGAGGAGAGGAGAAAGAGAAGAGGAGGAGAGGAAAGGAGAGGGAGAATTTCAAGGGGAAAGGAGAAGGAGAGGAAAGGGAAGGAGAAGAGGAGGAAAGGAAAGGAAAGGAGAAGGGAAGGAGAAGGAGAGCAGAAGGAGGAGAGGAGAAGGAAAGGAGGAGGAGAGGAAAGGAGAAGGAAAGGAGGAGAAGGAAAAGAGAATGAGAGGAAAGGATGAGGGCAGGAGAGGAGAAGGAGAAGGAGATGAGAAGGAGAGGAGAAGAAAATGAGAAGGAAAGGAGGAGAGGAAAGGAGAAGGAGAGGAGGAGGGGAGAAGGAAAGGAGGAGGATAGGAGAAGGAGAAGAGGAGGAGAAGGAGAAGGAAAGGAGAAGCAGAGGAGGAGAGGAGAAGGAAAGGAGAAGGAAAGAAGGAGATGAGGAAGAAGAGGAGAGGAGAAGGAGAGGAGGAGGAGAAGGAGAGGAAAGGAGGAGAGGAGAAGGAAAGGAGGAGGAGGAGAGGAGAGGAGAAAGAAAGGAGGAGAGGAGAAGGAGGAGGAGAAAGAGAGAAGAAGGAAAGGAGAGGAGAAGGAGAAGGAAAGGAGAAGCAGAGGAGTAGAGGAAAGGAGAAGGAAAGGAGGATAAGAGAAGGAAAGGAGGAGAGGAAAGGAGAAGGAGAGGAGGACGAGAAGGAAAGGAGAACAGGAGGAGAAGGAGAAGGAAAGGAGAAGGAGAGGAGAAGGAGAAGGAAAGGAGAGGGAGAGGGAGAGGAGAAGGAGAAGGAGAAGGAGATGAGGAGAAGGAGGATGAGAAGATGATGAGAAGGAGGAGGACAGGAGAAGTAAAGGAGAAGGAGAGGAGGAGGAGAGGAAAGGAGAGGAGGAGAGGAGGTGGGAAGGAAAGGAGAAGGAGAGGAGAAGAAGATGAGAAGGAAAGGAGGAGATGAGGAGAAGGAGGAGGAGGAGAAGAGAAGGAAAGGAGAAGGAGAGGAGAAGGAGAGGAGATGAGGAGAAGGAGAAGAGGAGGAGAAGGAGAGAGGTTTCTGAGCTTTATTTTGAAATTTCTTATATCTTTACTTTCTCTACTGCTGACAAACTCAACAGGCCACGAGTGTTTCTGCTATCGGAGGCATGAGAGTGACATGTTTCACACACACACACACACACACACATATACACACACACACACACACACACACACACACACACACACACACACACACACACACACACACACACAAAGAAAGGGAAATAAAAATCATGTTGTCATCATCTTTGCAGCCAAATAATAGATCTCACCCTGAGCACCTATTTGCTATAATTGGAGCAGTCAGTGTAAAGGCTCTGGCCGCTGTCTAATTGCCTGGATGGAAAGGCGGGGGGGCGGCTGGAGGAGGGGGAGGAGGGGGGGGGCGGTGAAGGATACTTGACAAGCATTAGTGCTGATTGGAGATCAGTGGCGGAGACGTTGCCTTCGGCTGCGCTGGTCATCGACTTCCTGCTACACTCGAACACGCTGACGGCTATGTGACATTTATTTAATGTTAGGTGTCAGTTTTTAAAACGTCACTGCTGCTCTGATTAATAGAGAAATGGGTTGAAGAAGAAGAGGAAGAGGAAGAGAGGAGAGGAGGAGAGGATGGGGAGGAGAGGAGTGTAGTAAAAGAGCACTAATTAAAACACATATGAGATAGTTTGTTGTAGGACAAAAATAAAAATCCAGCAGCAGTAAAACATAAAATACTTTTGACACTTCCTTATTGTTAATAATTAGGAAGAGGGAGGAAGGAAGGAAGGAAGGAAGAAAGAAGGAATTAAAGGAGGGATGGAGGAAGAAGGAAAGGAAGGAAAGAAGGGAGAGGGAAGGAAAGGAGAGAGGAAGGAAGGAAGGAAAGGAGTAAGGAAGGAAGGAAGGAGGGAGGGAGGAAGGAAGGAAAGAAAGGAGGGAGGGAGGAAAGAAAGGAGGGAAGAAGGAAAGAACGACAGAGGAAAGAAGTAAGGGGGGAAGGAAAGGAAGGAAAGAAGGTAGGGAGGGATGAAGGGAGGAAGAAGGAAGAAAAGGAGGAAGGAAGGAGGAAGTAAAGGAAGAAAGAAGGGATGAAGAAGGAAAGAAAGGAGGAAGGGAGGAAGAAGGAAAGAAAGGAGGAAGGAAGGGAGGAAGAAGGAAGGTACGGAGGGAGGAAGGACAGATGGAAGGAAGGAAGGAAGGAAGAAAGAAAGGTACGGAGGGAGGAAGGACAGATGGAAGGAAGGAAGGAAGGAAGGTACGGAGGGAGGAAGGACAGATGGAAGGAAGGAAGGAAGAAGGAAGGAAGGAAGGTAGACAGAAAGGGGAAGAGGAATTAAACTTCCACGTTTTCTCTTCTGGTGGCCGCCCCCGCCCTCCTCCTCCTCTTCCTCCTCTTCTTCTCCTTTTGGCAGCAGTATGAGATGTATGAGCGATGGATAGCTGACGTGTAGTTTGTCACAGAGCGAGAGGAGAGAGAAGAGAGGAGAGAAGAGAGGAGTGACGGAGGAGAGGAGTGACGGAGGAGCTGCTGTCATGTGTTAGTGTGGTAGACGAGCACGGCTGATAAAGCAGCGGCGGCGGTGTGACAGAGCTAATCTGATACCGGGCCACAGAGCACGGAGGGAAACACGACGCGGCCCGGGGGCGAACGTCACGTACCGCGAGAAATATCAAATCATTCTTTCGGTGCGTGTAAACACACACACACACACACACACACACACACACACACACACGCACACACACACACACACACACACTCCACCTGTGCTTTAAAAGCTGAGATGTGTCTGCTGTGAAGAGAGAAGAAGGTTGAAACTGAGAAGCAAGTCCTCCAAGAAATCAACAAGACATAAACCCGCCGCTGGGTTTAACTAGAACATTCACCTCTAATCAAGGAAGGAAGGAAGGAAGAAGGAAAGAAGGAAGGAAAGGAGGAAGGCTGGAAGGAAGGAAAGAAGGACAGAGGAAAGAAAGAAGGAAGGAAGGAAGGAAGGAAGGAAGGAAGGAAGGAAGGAAGGAAAGGAGGAAGGCTGGAAGGAGGGAAAGAAGGACAGAGGAAAGAAGGAAGGGGGGAGGGAAAGGAAGCAAAGAAGGTAGGGAGGAAGGAAGGAAGGAAGGAAGGAAGGAAGGAAGGGAGGGAGGAAGGAAAGAAGGACAGAGGAAAGAAGGAAGGGGGAAGGAAAGGAGGAAGGGTGGGTTTTTGTGCCCCGCAGATTGCCCCCCCTACCCCCACCCCCTCCCCAAATCTGCAGGATCACATCTTCTGTCTGTGTCACACATCAATGTTTAAAAGTAGACTTATTGTGTGATGTGACTTCAAAATGATTTACAACTCCGTCCTGTATGTATTCTGTCATTGTGCCTCCGTCTCCTCGTCTCCATAGTAACAGCCGGTTAATACCTGCCCTTCAAAGGTACGCAGTTTCCGTCGGTACAATTACAGAGCTAGGCTTCACAAACTGTGTTTCAAGATTTCTGTGTTCAGGATTTAGTGATTAGCATAAACCTGCCCCTGCTGCTGTAGAGGTAGAAATACATTCAGCACACACTACTACTACTACAGTCTACAGTTAGCCAGTTAGCTGAGTTAGCCACCGAGCTAGCAGCTGAGTTAGCCGCCGAGCTAGCAGCCGAATTAGCCGCAGAGCTAGCCACTGAGTTAGCAGAGGAAAGCTCTCAGACGTAGCGTCCATGTTTCTGGTAGAGGTGGTGACTTTGATTGACAGGTGACACTTGGTAGGGGGCGGGGCTTCTGCCGACTCGGAGGCCACGCCCACAGCGTTTGGGAGCAGAGAAAGAGGCTGATTTTTACACAACTTTGAAGCCTAATTTCATATATTTGGCGATTTTTTTAACCATTCAAATTTAGCAGGGTGGTTAACAACACACTTTTCTGTGGTATGTCAAACTCAGAACACGTACTTTACTACTAGTAAGTAGTAAACATAGCTTAACAAAACTACATAAAATCCAGTAAAATGTGACTATTAATAGAAGTGCAGTACTGTGACAGGAGAAAAAAACGATAATATTGGCAATAAAACAGAACTAAATGAAGATAATGAGATAAAACTAGTTTAAAATGTGCAAAATTAATAAAATATGTGAGTTAACCTACAGTGCAAAAGTAAAGTTGAGGAAACCAACAGAAAACATATAAAGTGTTATTGTGAAACATCCAGCGTGGCAGCAGAGGAGAACAGCGTGTGTGCAGAGAGAAGAATCGATCCATAAAAATAACATTATCTCTGTTTAAGAGGCAGCGCTGAATGCTTCACTATGCTCCAATACTGTTATGAGTTACTGTGTGCTTGTTTTTTAATGAAGTAATCCATCGAGAAAATGTTCCAGTCAATGGAAACACACACACACACACACACACACACACACACACATACAGAGAGAGAGAGAAAGAGAAAGAGAAAGAGAGGAGGGCATTTTATTTTGGAGGGGTGGGACGGTTAGGGATTTCACTATGAATTTGGACTAAGGAAGGAAGGAAGGAAGGAAGGAAGGAAGGATGGAAAGGAGGAAGGAAAGGAGGGAGGAAGGAAGGAAGAAGGAAGGAAAGGAGAAAGGGGGGAAGGAAAGGAAGCAAAGAAGGTAGGGAAGGGAGGACGGGAGGAAGGGAGGAAAGAAGGAAGGGAGGAAGGAAGGAAAGAAGGGAGGGAGGGAGGAAGGGGGAAAGAAGGAAGGGAGGAAGGAAGGGGGGAAGGAAAGGAAGCAAAGAAGGTAGGGAGAAGGAAGGGAAGGAGGAAGAATTTGGACTGAAACCGACTGCGAGAAGGTTACAAACACACACACACACACACAAACACACACACACACACACACACACACACACACACACACACACACACTTTCTTTGCCCTCTGGAAACATGTTCCCATCTCTTCACATCCTTCTCTTCCTGTTTCCCTCTCTGTTGTTTTCTTCATATTTTTCAGGCTGAGAGTTTCAGTCATCCATCTCTGTCTTCCTTCTCCTGCTCTCTCTCTCTCTCTCTCTCTCTCCCTCTCTCTATTTCTCTCTTTCTCTCTCTTTCTCTCTCTTTCTTTCTCTCTCTTTCTCTCTCTTTCTTTCTCTCTCTGTCTCTCTGTCTCTCTCTCTCTCTCTGTCTCTCTCTGTCTCTCTCTCTCTCTCTCTCTCTTTCTTTACCTCGCCCGCTCGGTGGCTTACACTTATTATTATTCTCACTTTCTCTGCTCCACACTCCGCCTCTTTTGTTCTCTCTTTCTCTCTCTCTCTCTCTCTCACACACACACACACACACACACACACACACACACACACACACACACACACACACTTCTCTTCACACTCTCTTTGCTATGGCATAATCCATCTATCTTGTTACTCAAGAGTGCAAACACACATACAGTATGATTTGTTTTTTTATCTAAAAGTAGAAAAAAGCAAAATGTAGTATGCAGTATTACAGTAAAAGTACTGCAGTATTATAGTGATGTAGTATGCAGTATTACAGTAAAATTACTGCAGTATTATAGTGATGTAGTATGCAGTATTACAGTAAAAGTACTGCAGTATTATAGTGATGTAGTATGCAGTATTACAGTAAAAGTACTGCATTATTATAGTGATGTAGTATGCAGTATTACAGTAAAAGTACTGCAGTATTATAGTGATGTAGTATGCAGTATTACAGTGAAAGTACTGCAGTATTATAGTGATGTAGTATGCAGTATTACAGTAAAAGTACTGCAGTATTATAGTGATGTAGTATGCAGTATTACAGTAAAAGTACTGCAGTATTATAGTGATGTAGTATGCAGTATTACAGTAAAAGTACTGCAGTATTATAGTGATGTAGTATGCAGTATTACAGTAAAAGTACTGCAGTATTATAGTGATGTAGTATGCAGTATTACAGTAAAAGTACTGCAGTATTATAGTGATGTAGTATGCAGTATTACAGTAAAAGTACTGCAGTATTATAGTGATGCAGTATGCAGTATTACAGTAAAAGTACTGCAGTATTATAGTGATGCAGTATGCAGTATTACAGTCCAGCTGATCTCTCTGCGCCATTTCAGCTCTCGGAGGCAACGACTGTCTGAGCTTCACCTCCTGATGAGTTTAATAAGTTTGAGTTTTGATCTGATAAGGGAAACAGGTTTGAACAGATCTGAACATGTGATTCAGTCATAAATGCAGCCTGACAGCTCCGTGCTGCGTCACATGTTGGTTACACCCATCTATAAACTGTAAATCTAAAGGAAGAGAACAATGAACTCTGATCCCAGAGTGGAGCTTGTTGTGTTTAAAGAACAGGGACGGTTATCAGGACGAGGAGCCGCACTGTGGATTCAAACTGTGTTTCCTCATTTACAGTAAAGTCTCAGATAAAAGCTGCTCAACATTTAACTTTACTGCAACACATTTATATTTGAATCATGTTGTTTGTGTTTGAAATACAAGCAAATAAAACCAAAGTTCATCTTATCCAGAAACTCTGCTGATAAATGTCGACCTTTGACAGTCACATGATCCTCTGTAGAAACTGTCAGCAGCAGTACTGGAAGAAGTACTCTGATGCTTTACTGCAGTAAAATAACTAATACTGCAATGTACAAATACTACATTACCAGTAAAAGTACTGCATGAAAAATCCTCCTACAGTAAAAGTACTGCAGTATTATAGTGATGTAGTATGCAGTATTACAGTAAAAGTACTGCAGTATTATTAAGTGAACTTTGTGGTCTTTCAGGAGGAAAACTGTCTCTAATAAACTCTCATTGTAGTTTCACATTTTCTCCACAAGCTTTGAATGAGAAGAAAACACTTTGATCACTGTTGATAAAATGGTGTTTATTGATTATTGAAGCTTCAGATTGTTGACACATCCAATCAGTAAAGTGTGATCAATGATTTCATGTTCAGATTGACTTCATCCACACAGTCAGTTAGTTTAACCCAGAATGTCAGCTATGTACAAGAACATCATTAATGATTATTATCATGATCATTACAGTTTGATTGAACATTTCTTTATAAATTTACAAAGTGATGAGAACAAAATATCTGTGATGAAGGAAGTTCTGCTGTTTTCTCTGTTTCAGAAACAACAGACACAAATACATCAATACAAACATGAAACTAACATTTAGAACAAAGAGAAGTTCACATTTCATCTGAAGAAATGTCAGTGAAGGTTAAAAACATGGTGATGAGCAGTGAGAGCCTCCATGGATAAAAACACACAGGAAAAAGTCACATTTAAAGAAAAACTGAATATATCAACGACACATACATAAAGTAAAATAAAGTGTTGAATATCCCTATTAGCTGATCTCTGAGCAGCTCAGAAACATGGAGACAAAAATATGAAGAATTACAACGTCTGACACATGAAGTCTGAAATGACTTCTGTCTATTTCACTTTACACAACTCAGCTGTGACTCCATAATTACCAACATAAAGTCCAGCATAGAGAGGCTGAGTGAATGTGGTCTGGACTCTGTGGAGGAGAGTCATGGTTTCAGAGACGTTGTAGAAGGACAGAATACCTGCTCTGTAATCCAGGTGCACTCCGACTCTGGAGGAAATAGGACCTGAGACGGGAGTTTTTTTGTTTTTGAAACAAAACTCATAACTGTCAGTTAAACAATATAAAGACCAAGATTTGTCATTACGTCCAAATTGAGATTCTTCTCCTGTTCTGCTGATATTCTTGTATGCGACTGCTACATCAACTCCCCAACCTCCTCTCCTCTCCACCTCCCAGTAACAACGTCCAGTCAGACTCTCTCTACTCAGGACCTGAGGGTAATAACCAGTGAATCTGTCTGTGTGACTAGAATAAGACTGTTGTCGTCTCATCCATTCCACTTTTCTGTTCCCCTCAGATAATAACAGCCATGTGTGTACTGTGTTTGTATCCAGAGTGATTTCACGTGAATATTTTAAGAACTCAGCTCTGGTCTTGGGTTCTGGTTCTGGCAGTATAACCACTTCAGTCACTGCCAGTGAGATGTTTGTCCATTCCTCCCTCAGGATGTCCTGTAGTTTATCTCTGAGCTCTGACACAGCTGCTGTCACATCCTCAAAGTATCTGAGAGGACGGGTATTGATGCTGGATGAGTCTGTAGGTTCACTGAGTTGTGACACTGAGGGGTAGTTGTGTAGAAACTGGTTGTGATCCTCTGTGTGTGAGAGCTGCTTCAGTTCAGCGTCTTTCCTCTTCAGCTCAGTGATCTCCTGCTGCAGCTTCTCCTGAAGCTCTTTGACTCCACTCACTTCAGTTTCCTGCTGGGATCTGATCTGCTGCTTCACATCAGACCTTCTTTTCCGGAGGAGACGGATCAGCTGAGTGAAGATCTTCTCACTGTCCTCCACCGCTTTATCAGCAGAGCGACTGACGGCCTCCACCTCCTGTTGAAGCAGCTTCACATCTTTCTCTCTGTCCTGGATTCTCTGCTGGATGTTTAGTCGGCTCACCTCGAGCTCTCTCTGCCTCTCAGTCCTTTCTGCTGCAGCTGAGACTGTGTAGTGGCCTCTATGATCATCCATAGTGCACAGATAACAGATACACTTCTTATCTGTACGGCAGAATATCTTCATCACCTCATCATGACGAGAGCAGATGTTCTCCTGGAGCTTCTCCGAGGGCTCCACCAGCTTGTGTTTCTTTAATTTGGCTGATTCAAAGTGAGACTGGAGGTGATTCTCACAGTAAGAGATCAGACACTGCTGACAGGACTTGAAGGCTTTCAGCTTCCTCCCAGTGCAGACATCACAGGCCACATCTTCAGGTCCAGCATAGCAGTGATCAGCAGGAGCAGCTTGGAGTCCAGTCTTCTTCAGCTGCTCCACTAAAGCTGCTAACATGGTGTTTTTCTTCAGGACAGGCCTCGGTGTGAAGGCCTCTCTGCACTGAGGGCAGCTGTAGATCTTCCTCTGATTCTCTCCATCCCAGAATCCTTTAATACAGCTCATGCAGTAGCTGTGTCCACAGGGAATAGTCACCGGATCCTTCAGTAGATCCAGACAGATGGGACAGCTGAGTGTTTCTCGGTCCGGCTGATCTCTCTGCGCCATTTCAGCTCTCGGAGGCAACGACTGTCTGAGCTTCACCTCCTGATGAGTTTAATAAGTTTGAGTTCTGATCTGATAAGGGAAACAGGTTTAAACTTTAATCTGATCATGTGATTCAGTCATAAATGCAGCCTGACAGCTCCGTGCTGAGTCACATGTTGGTTACAACCATCTATAAACTGTAAATCTAAAGGAAGAGAACAATGAACTGTGATCCCAGAGTGGAGCTTGTTGTGTTTAAAGAACAGGGGCGGTTATCAGGACGAGGACTCGCACTGTGGATTCAAACTGTGTTTCCTCATTTACAGTAAAGTCTCAGATAAAAGCTGCTCAACATTTAACTTTACTGCAACACATTTATATTTGAATCATGTTGTTTGTGTTTGAAATACAAGCAAATAAAACCAAAGTTCATCTTATCCAGAAACTCTGCTGATAAATGTCGACCTTTGACAGTCACATGATCCTCTGTAGAAACTGTCAGCAGCAGTACTGGAAGAAGTACTCTGATGCTTTACTGCAGTACAAGTACTAATACTGCAATGTACAAATACTACATTACAAGAAAAAGTACTGCAGTATTATTATGTGAACTTTAATAAACTCTCATTGTAGCTTCATATTTTCTCCACAAGCTTTGAATGAGAAGAAAACACTTTGATCACTGTTGATAAAAATCATCTTTATTGATTATTGAAGCTTCAGATTGTCGACACATCCAATCAGTAAAGTGTGATCAATGATTTCATGTTCAGATTGACTTCATCCACACAGTCAGTTAGTGTAACCCAGAATGTCAGCTATGTACAAGAACATCATTAATGATTACTATCATGATCATTACAGTTTGATTGAACATTTCTTTATGAATTTACAAAGTGATGAGAACAAAATATCTGTGATGAAGGAAGTTCTGCTGTTTTCTCTGTTTCAGAAACAACAGACACAAATACATCAATACAAACATGAAACTAACATTTAGAACAAAGAGAAGTTCACATTTTCATCTGAAGAAATGTCAGTGAAGGTTAAAAACATGGTGATGAGCAGTGAGAGCCTCCATGGATAAAAACACACAGGAAAAAGTCACATTTAAAGAAAAACTGAACATATAAACGATGCATACATAAAGTAAATAAAGTGTTGAATATCCGTATTAGCTGATCTCTGAGCAGCTCAGAAACATGGAGACAAAAACATGAAGAATTACAACATCTGACACATGAAGTCTGAAATGACTTCTGTCTATTTCACTTTACACAACTCAGCCGTGTGTCCAACCCTAAGTCCAGCATAGAGAGGCTGAGTGAATGTGGTCTGGACTCTGTGGAGGAGAGTCATGGTGTCAGAGACGCTGTAGAAGGACAGAATACCCGCTCTGTGATCCAGGTACACTCCGACTCTGGTGGAAAGAGGAACTGAGACGGGAGTTTTAATGTTGTTGAACCAAAATTCATAACTGTTACTGTAACAAATTAAAGACCAAGATTTGTCATTACGTCCAAATACAGATTCATCTCCTGCTCTGCTGATATTCTTGTATGCGACTGCTACATAAACTCTTCCTCTCCTCTCCACCTCCCAGTAACAACGTCCAGTCAGACTCTCTCTACTCAGGACCTGACAACAATCAGTGAATCTGTCTGTGTGACTAGAATAAGACTGTTGTTGTCTCGTACATTCTACTTTTCTGTTCCCCTCAGATAATAACACATATGTGTTTGCTGTGTTTGGATCCAGAGTAATTTCACATGAATATTTTAAGAACTCAGCTCTGGTCTTGGGTTCTGGTTCTGGTTCTGGTTGTGGCAGTAAAACGTACACTTCAGTCTCTGTCAGTGAGATGTTTGTCCATTTGTCCCTCAGGATGTCCTGTAGTTTATCTCTGAGCTCTAACACAGCTGCTGTCACATCCTCAAAGTATCTGAGAGGATGGATATTGATGCTGGATGAGTCTGTAGGTTCACTGAGTTGTGACACTGAGGGGTAGTTGTGTAGAAACTGGTTATGATCCTCTGTGTGTGAGAGCTGCTTCAGTTCAGCGTCTTTCCTCTTCAGCTCAGTGATCTCCTGCTGCAGCTTCTCCTGAAGCTCTTTGACTCCACTCACTTCAGTTTCCTGCTGGGATCTGATCTGCTGCTTCACATCAGACCTTCTTTTCCGGAGGAGACGGATCAGCTGAGTGAAGATCTTCTCACTGTCCTCCACTGCTTTATCAGCAGAGCGACTGACGGCCTCCACCTCCTGTTGAAGCAGCTTCACATCTTTCTCTCTGTCCTGGATTCTCTGCTGGATGTTTAGTCGTCTCACCTCGAGCTCTCTCTGCCTCTCAGTCCTTTCTGCTGCAGCTGGGACTGTGTCGTGGCCTTTATGATCCTCCATAGTGCACAGATAACAGATACACTTCTTATCTGTACGGCAGAATATCTTCATCACCTCATCATGACGAGAGCAGATGTTCTCCTGGAGCTTCTCCGAGGGCTCCACCAGCTTGTGTTTCTTTAATTTGGTTGATTCAAAGTGAGGCTGCAGGTGATTCTCACAGTATGAGATCAGACACTGCAGGCAAGACTTGAAGGCTTTCAGCTTCCTCCCAGTGCAGACATCACAGGCCACATCTTCAGGTCCAGCATAGCAGTGATCAGCAGGAGCAGCTTGGAGTCCAGTCTTCTTCAGCTGCTCCACTAAAGCTGCTAACAAGGTGTTTTTCTTCAGGACAGGCCTTCGTCTGAAGGTCTGTCTGCACTGAGGGCAGCTGTAGATCTTCCTCTGATCCTCTCCATCCCAGAATCCTTTAATACAGCTCATACAGTAGTTGTGTCCACAGGGAATAGTCACCGGATCCTTCAGTAGATCCAGACAGATGGAACAGCTGATTGAGTCTCGGTCCAGCTGATCTCTCTGCGCCATTTCAGCTCTCAGAGGCAACGACTGTCTGAGATTCACTACCTGATGAGTTTTATAAGTTTGAGTTCTGATCTGATAAGGGAAACAGGTTTAAACTTTGATCTGAACACGTGATTCAGTCATAAATGCAGCCTGACGGCTCTGTGCTGAGTCACATGTTGGTTACACCCATCTATAAACTGTAAATCTAAAGGAAGAGAACAATGAACTCTGATCCCAGAGTGGAGCTTGTTGTGTTTAAAGAACAGGGACGGTTATCAGGACGAGGAGCCGCACTGTGGATTCAAACTGTGTTTCCTCATTTACAGTAAAGTCTCAGATAAAAGCTGCTCAACATTTCACTTTACTGCAACACATTTATATTTGAATCATGTTGTTTGTGTTTGAAATACAAGCAAATAAAACCAAAGTTCATCTTATCCAGAAACTCTGCTGATAAATGTCGACCTTTGACAGTCACATGATCCTCTGTAGAAACTGTCAGCAGCAGTACTGGAAGAAGTACTCTGATACTTTACTGCAGTACAAGTACTAATACTGCAATGTACAAATACTACATTACAAGAAAAAGTACTGCAGTATTATTATGTGAACTTTAATAAACTCTCATTGTAGCTTCATATTTTCTCCACAAGCTTTGAATGAGAAGAAAACACTTTGATCACTGTTGATAAAAATCATCTTTATTGATTATTGAAGCTTCAGATTGTCGACACATCCAATCAGTAAAGTGTGATCAATGATTTCATGTTCAGATTGACTTCATCCACACAGTCAGTTAGTTTAACCCAGAATGTCAGCTATGTACAAGAACATCATTAATGATTACTATCATGATCATTACAGTTTGATTGAACATTTCTTTATAAATTTACAAAGTGATGAGAACAAAATATCTGTGATGAAGGAAGTTCTGCTGTTTTCTCTGTTTCAGAAACAACAGACACAAATACATCGATACAAACATGAAACTAACATTTAGAACAAAGAGAAGTTCACATTTTCATCTGAAGAAATGTCAGTGAAGGTTAAAAACATGGTGATGAGCAGTGAGAGCCTCCATGGATAAAAACACAGGAAAAAGTCACATTTAAAGAAAAACCGAATATATCAACAACACACACATAAAGTAAAATAAAGTGTTGAATATCCCTATTAGCATGTCAGCTGATCTCTGAGCAGCTCAGAAACATGGAGACAAAAACATGAAGAATTACGACATCTGACACATGAAGTCTGAAATGACTTCTGTCTATTTCAATTTACACAACTCAGCTGTGGATTCATAAGAAACACAAAATCCAGCATAGAGAGGCTGAGTGAATGTGGTCTGGACTCTGTGGAGGAGAGTCATGGTTTTAGAGACGCTGTAGAAGGACAGAATACCTGCTCTGTGATCCAGGTACACTCCGACTCTGGAGGAACCAGGACCTGAGACGGGTGTATTAATGCTTTTGAACCAAAAGTCATAACTGTTAGTATCACAAACTAAAGACCAAGATTTGTCATTAAATCCAAATCGAGATTCATTTCCTGCTCTGCTGATATTCTTGTATGTGACTGCTACATCAACTACTCCCAATCCTCCTCTCCACTCCACCTCCCAGTAACAACGTCCAGTCAGACTCTCTCTGCTCAGGACCTGAAGCTGATCAGTGAATCTGTCTGTGTGACTAGAATAAGACTGTTGTCGTCTTGTCTGTTCTACTTTTCTGTTCCCCTCAGATAATAACAGCTGTTTGTTTGCTGTGTTTGGATCCAGAGTGATTTTACATGAATATTTTAAGAACTCAGCTCTGGTCTTGGGTTCCAGTTCTGGTTCTGGTTCTGATGGTAAAACGTCCACTTTAGTCTTTGTCAGTGAGATGTTTGTCCATTCCTCCTTCAGGATGTCCTGTAGTAGATCTCTGAGCTCTGACACAGCTGCTGTCACATCCTCAAAGTATCTCAGAGGACGGATATTGATGCTGGATGAGTCTGTAGGTTCACTGAGTTGTGACACTGAGGGGTAGTTGTGTAGAAACTGGTTGTGATCCTCTGTGTGTGAGAGCTGCTTCAGTTCAGCGTCTTTCCTCTTCAGCTCAGTGATCTCCTGCTGCAGCTTCTCCTGAAGCTCTTTGACTCCACTCACTTCAGTTTCCTGCTGGGATCTGATCTGCTGCTTCACATCAGAGCTTCTTTTCTGGAGGAGACGGATCAGCTGAGTGAAGATCTTCTCACTGTCCTCCACTGCTTTATCAGCAGAGCGACTGACGGCCTCCACCTCCTGTTGAAGCAGCTTCACATCTTTCTCTCTGTCCTGGATTCTCTGCTGGATGTTTAGTCGACTCACCTCGAGCTCTTTCTGCCTCTTAGTCCTTTCTGCTGCAGCTGGGACTGTGTCGTGGCCTTTATGATCCTCCATAGTGCACAGATAACAGATACACTTCTTATCTGTACGGCAGAATATCTTCATCACCTCATCATGACGAGAGCAGATGTTCTCCTGGAGCTTCTCCGAGGGCTCCACCAGCTTGTGTTTCTTTAATTTGGTTGATTCAAAGTGAGGCTGGAGGTGATTCTCACAGTAAGAGATCAGACATGTCAGACAGGACTTGAAGGCTTTCAGCTTCCTCCCAGTGCAGACATCACAGGCCACATCTTCAGGTCCAGCATAGCAGTGATCAGCAGGAGCAGCTTGGAGTCCAGTCTTCTTCAGCTGCTCCACTAAAGCTGCTAACATGGTGTTTTTCTTCAGGACAGGCCTCGGTGTGAAGGCCTCTCTGCACTGAGGGCAGCTGTAGATCTTCCTCTGATCCTCTCCATCCCAGCATCCTTTAATACAGCTCATACAGTAGCTGTGTCCACAGGGAAGACCCACCGGATCCTTCAGTAGATCCAGACAGATCGAACAGCTGAGTGTTTCTCGGTCCAGCTGATCTCTCTGCGCCATTTCAGCTCTCAGAGGCAACGACTGTCTGAGCTTCGCCTCCTGATGAGTTTAATAAGGTTGAGTTCTGATCTGATAAGGGAAACAGGTTTAAACTTTAATCTGAACATGTGATTCAGTCATAAATGCAGCCTGACAGCTCTGTGCTGAGTCACATGTTGGTTACACCCATCTATAAACTGTAAATCTAAAGGAAGAGAACAATGAACTCTGATCCCAGAGTGGAGCTTGTTGTGTTTAAAGAACAGGGACGGTTATCAGGACGAGGAGCCGCACTGTGGATTCAAACTGTGTTTCCTCATTTACAGTAAAGTCTCAGATAAAAGCTGCTCAACATTTAACTTTACTGCAACACATTTATATTTGAATCATGTTGTTTGTGTTTGAAATACAAGCAAATAAAACCAAAGTTCATCTTATCCAGAAACTCTGCTGATAAATGTCGACCTCTGACAGTCACATGATCCTCTGTAGAAACTGTCAGCAGCAGTACTGGAAGAAGTACTCTGATACTTTACTGCAGTAAAAGTACTAATACTGCAATGTACAAATACTACATTACAAGAAAAAGTACTGCATGAAAAACCCTTCTACAGTAAAAGTACTGCAGTATTATGAGTGATGTAGTATGCAGTATTACAGTAAAAGTACTACAGTATTATAGTGATGTAGTATGCAGTATTACAGTAAAAGTACTGCAGTATTATAGTGATGTAGTATGCAGTATTACAGTAAAAGTACTGCAGTATTATAGTGATGTAGTATGCAGTATTACAGTAAACGTACTGCAGTATTATAGTGATATAGTATGCAGTATTACAGTAAAAGTACTGCAGTATTATGCATGATGTAGTATGCTGTATTACAGTAAAAGTACTGCAGTATAATAGTGATGTAGTATGCAGTATTACAGTTAAATTTGTGGTACTGATATATTTTTATATGACATCATGTTATTTTTGTTTACTCTCACGTCTAAAACCTCATAAATGATTTCTTCAGATGCTTCATATATTTTAGAAGAGCCAGATTGACTCCAGACAGCAGTGATGTCAGCGGTGCAACAGTCATTTTTCCAGTCGAGGACTTTACGTTCCCACAATTTCATGCAATTTCACATTTGCGTGTGTCAGGAATTTTTCTTAAGTGTCAGATTCCTCAGATGGCGAATATCCAGCGAGCAGAGCAGAGTCCAGGCAGCGTGACAGGATGGGATAGCTCTCCTCCTCTTCCTCACCTCCTCTTCCTCCCTCTGCTCATGTTCCTGTCGGGGTTATTGGCTCTGACGGAGTTGAATCATCGTCGTGGAAACTCTTAACGGGAGCAGTTCAGGCTGTCGGCTGGCTCAGCGTCTCAAATGCCGAAGACACCAGAGAATATCAGGAAGAAATAAAAACACACAAACTGTCTGTGAAGCAGGAAGTCAAACTCATCTTCAGTCAGAGAGCCACTGAGATACAGAACAATGTGATCTGATGAGGGTTTAACTGTTTGAGGAAGGAAGGAAGGAAGGAAGGAAGGAAGGAATGAAGGAACGAAGAAAGGAAAAGGGGAAGGGAGGGAGGGAGGAAGGAAGGAAGGAAGGAAAGGAAGAGGGAGGGAAGGAAGGACGGGAAGAGGGAGGGAAGGAAAGAAGGAAGGAAAAGAAGACAGGAAGGAAGGAATGAAGGAAGAAAGGAAAATACGACAGGGAGGAAAGAAGGAAAGAAGGAAAAGAAGACAGGAAGGAAGGAAGAAGTGTCACCTGTCAATCAAAGTCACCACCTCTACCAGAAACATGGACGCTACATCTGAGAGCTTTCTGCTGCAACTCGACGGCTAGCTTAGCTACTAGCTCAGAGGCAAACTCGGTGACTAGCTTGGCAGCTAACTGGCTAACTGTAGACTGTAGTAGTAGTGTGTGCTGAATGTATTTATACCTCTACAGCAGCAGGGGCTAGCTTGGCGGCTAACTCGGCTGCTAACTCAGCTGCTAACTCGGTGGCTAACTCAGCTGCTAGCTCGGCGGCTAACTCAGCTAACTGGCTAACTGTAGACTGTAGTAGTAGTAGTGTGTGCTGAATGTATTTCTACCTCTACAGCAGCAGGGGCGGGTTTATGCTAATCACTAAATCCTGAACACAGAAATCTTGAAACACAGTTTGTGAAGCCTAGCTCCACAATTCAAATCTAAATGGTTGAAATGCTTTTTACACCTTTTTTAGAAATACATTTATGACCTATTTAATGTGTTTAGAAGAAAATGTCTCAATTCACTTTATACAGTCTTTAACTATTCCCTAAACAGCAAATCCGTCGTCACGTATTATAGTCAGATATTTACTAAAAGTTTTTTTGTTGTTGTTTTGTTTCCCATTTTTCTCCCATTTATGTCGTCTGTCATGCTGCTGATGGGAGAATTAAACGTCTTGTGTTTTGCAGTTATTGTGACTTTCTCTGGACGGTCGGCAGCGTCTGGTAATTATTCCGAAATGTAATAATGTGATGAAACAGATGAAAGGGAGTGTTTCCAGTGTTTTCAGTGTTTACATCACACACTTAATAACCTGCAGCTTGTGAGGAAACCATCTAGTTAATAGGGTTAAATAATTATATTTAACCCTCACATCCTGTTCTTATTCTGGCATTTCGCAATATCTTCTCAATAATTAGTCTCATCATAAATATTCCATATTTCCTTCCTGTTTTATTTTCCTTCTTTCTTTCCTTCCTCCTCTCCTTCCTTCGTCCTTTCCTTCCTGTCTTTTTTCCTTCCTTCCATCTTTCTTTCTTTCTTTCTGTATTTGACCGTTGAACCATCATGAGTTTGTCTGATATGAACAGATAATTTATATAATAGATGAAACACAAGTTTTTATTTTATTCTTTTTAATTCGACATGAAGAAATCCATCATATCTCTTCCTGATCTGTATAAAATTTAATCTCTCTGATCAAAGAAGTTCCTCTTAGATTAAAAGCATCATCCAGACTTCCTGTTGACTCCAGTCTGCAGTCTCTCACGTCTGTGTTTTTCCAGTCTGAACGAGCTTCTCGCTGCTTTTAAAAAAGGCGAAGTGCTCCGTACGTCATCCTTCCTGTCTTATTTTCTTTCCTTCCTTCCTTCCTCCCCTCTTTCCTTCGTTCTTTCCTTCCTTCCTTACATGTTTTCATCCTTCTTTCCTTCCAAATTTCCTTCCTGACTTCTTTTCCTTCCTTCCTTCCTTCCTTCCATCTTTCCTTCCTTCTTCCTCCCTTCCTTCTTCCTCCCTTCCTTCCTTCCATCTTTCCTTCCTTCTTCCTCCCTTCCTTCTTTCTTCCTCCTTTCCTTCGTTCTTTTCTTCCTTCCTTACATCTTTTCATCCTTCTTTCCTTCCAAATGTCCTTCCTGTCTTCTTTTCCTTCCTCCCATCCTTCCTTTGTTCCATCTTTCCGTCCTGTCTTATTTCCATACTTTCTTTCCTTCCTCCCCTCCTTTCTTTGTTCTTTCTTTCCTTCCTTCTTTACATCTTTTCCTCCCTCTTTCCTTCCAAATTTCCAAATTTCCTTCCTATCTTCTTTTCCTTCCATCTTTCTTTCTTTCTTTCTTTCTTTCTTTCTTTCTTTCTTTCTTTCTGTCTGTATTTGACCGTTGAACCATCATGAGTTTGTCTGATATGAACAGATCATTTATATAATAGATGAAACATTTTATTCTCTTTAATTCGACATGAAGAAATCCATCATATCTCTTCCTGATCTGTATAAAATTTCATCTCTATGATCAAAGAAGTTCCTCTTAGATTAAAAGCATCATCCAGACTTCCTGTTGACTCCAGTCTGCAGTCTCTCACGTCTGTGTTTTTCCAGTCTGAACGAGCTTCTCGCTGCTTTTAAAAAGGCGAAGTGCTCCGTACGTCATCCTTCCTGTCTTATTTTCTTTCCTTCCTTCCTCCCCTCTTTCCTTCGTTCTTTCCTTCCTTCCTTACATGTTTTCATCCTTCTTTCCTTCCAAATTTCCTTCCTGACTTCTTTTCCTTCCTTCCTTCCTTCCATCTTTCCTTCCTTCTTCCTCCTTTCCTTCATTCTTTCCTTCCTTCCTTACATGTTTTCATCCTTCTTTCCTTCCAAATTTCCTTCCTGTCTTCTTTTCCTTCCTCCCATCCTTCCTTCCTTCCTTTGTTCCATCTTTCCTTCCTGTCTTACTTTCTTTCCTTCCTTCCTTCCTCCCCTCTTTCCATCTTTCCTTCCTTCCTTCCTTCCTTCCTTCCTTCCTTCCTTCCTTCCATCTTTCCTTCCTTCTTCCTCCCTTCCTTCTTTCTTCCTCCTTTCCTTCATTCTTTTCTTCCTTCCTTACATCTTTTCATCCTTCTTTCCTTCCAAATTTTCTTCCTGTCTTCTTTTCCTTCCTTCCTGTTTTTTTTCCTTCCTTCCTGTTTTCTTTTCCTTCCTTCCTTACTTCCTTCCTTCCTTCCATCTTTCCTTCCTTCTTCCTCCTTTCCTTCATTCTTTACTTCCTTCCTTACATCTTTTCATCCCTCTTTCCTTCCAAATTTCCTTCCTGTCTTCTTTTCCTTCCTCCCATCCTTCCTTCCTTCCTTTGTTCCATCTTTCCGTCCTGTCTTATTTCCCTTCTTTCTTTCCTTCCTCCCCTCCTTTCTTTGTTCTTTCCTTCCTTCCTTACATCTTTTCATCCCTCTTTCCTTCCAAATTTCCAAATTTCCTTCCTGTCTTCTTTTCCTTCCTTCCATCTTTCTTTCTTTCTTTCTTTCTTTCTTTCTGTCTGTATTTGACCGTTGAACCATCATGAGTTTGTCTGATATGAACAGATCATTTATATAATAGATGAAACATTTTATTCTTTTTAATTCGACATGAAGAAATCCATCATATCTCTTCCTGATCTGTATAAAATATAATCTCTCTGATCAAAGAAGTTCCTCTTAGATTAAAAGCATTATCCAGACTTCCTGTTGACTCCAGTCTGCAGTCTCTCACGTCTGTGTTTTTCCAGTCTGAACGAGCTTCTTGCTGCTTTTAAAAAGGCGAAGTGCTCCGTACGTCATCCTTCCTGTCTTATTTTCTTTCCTTCCTTTCTTCCTCCCCTCTTTCCTTCGTTCTTTCCTTCCTTCCTTACATGTTTTCATCCTTCTTTCCTTCCAAATTTCCTTCCTGACTTCTTTTCCTTCCTTCCTTCCTTCTTTCCTTCCTTCCTTCCTTCCATCTTTCCTTCCTTCTTCCTCCCTTCCTTCTTTCTTCCTCCTTTCCTTCGTTCTTTTCTTCCTTCCTTTCATCTTTTCATCCTTCTTTCCTTCCTTCCTTCCTTCCTTCCTTCCATTGTTCCATCTTTCCGTCCTGTCTTATTTCCCTTCTTTCTTTCCTTCCTCCCCTCCTTTCTTTGTTCTTTCCTTCCTTCCTTACATCTTTTCATCCCTCTTTCCTTCCAAATCTCCAAATTTCCTTCCTGTCTTCTTTTCCTTCTTTCTTCCTTTCTTTCTTTTTCTTTCTTTCTTTCTGTATTTGACCGTTGAACCATCATGAGTTTGTCTGATATGAACAGATCATTTATATAATAGATGAAACATTTTACTCTCTTTAATTCGACATGAAGAAATCCATCATATCTCTTCCTGATCTGTATAAAATATAATCTCTCTGATCAAAGAAGTTCCTCTTAGATTAAAAGCATTATCCAGACTTCCTGTTGACTCCAGTCTGCAGTCTCTCACGTCTGTGTTTTTCCAGTCTGAACGAGCTTCTCGCTGCTTTTAAAAAGGCGAAGTGCTCCGTACGTCATCTCTGAAGTGCTTCACTCTCATTCAGCCTCTGCCTCGACGTCGCTGCACTCAGCCGACAAACAGAGATCCCCCGAAAAGAAAGAACCAGCCTCTCGTCTCAGTTTGTTGTTGATCTATATCTGCCAGACTTCTATCGATCGCAGTCCAGCCTCATTTTCTAAATGTCTTTTGATAGCCAAGCTCGCAGCGCTTCAGAGATACTTTGTGTTTTTGTTCGATTGCGCTATAGATTGGCTTTTTCTACAAGACATCACATCTAAAAGTCATGTTTTTACACCGAATACTTTCTCATTAGAGGCAACTTTTGGAGAAAAACAAAAAAAGAAGGTTAAAATCAAAGTTGTTCGAAACCATTTCTGTGTGTGATGGTTTTTGTTGATCAATAATAAACTACTCAGTTATTACTTTCTGGACTCACTTCATTGTTTTGGGAACAAAACAAAAAAAACAATTCCCCACCTCTCTGCCAGTTCAGCTTTCAGACGGCTTTGTCAGCTTCCATCTATTATTGTAACTCTGAAAAGGATGAAGGATGGACAGAGCTACAAACGAGCCGCTGCAAGGCTATATGAGAAGTTAAAGTCAGTGTAAAGTAAGAATAAATATGTGTTCTGAGTTTGACATACCACAGAAAAGTGTGTTGTTAACCACCCTGCCAAATATATGAAATTAGGCTTCAAGTTGTGTAAAAATCAGCCTCTGAAGCCCCGCCCCCTACCAAGTGTCACCTGTCAATCAAAGTCACCACCTCTACCAGAAACATAAACGCTACGTCTGAGAGCTTTCTGCTGCTAACTCAGCTGCTAGCTCAGCGGCTAACTCAGCTAACTGGCTAACTGTAGACTGTAGTAGTAGTAGTGCTAACTCAGCTAACTGGCTAACTGTAGACTGTAGTAGTAGTAGTGTGTGCTGAATGTATTTCTACCTCTACAGCAGCAGGGGCGGGTTTATGCTAATCACTAAATCCTGAACACAGAAATGTTGAAACACAGTTTGTGAAGCCTAGCTCCACAATTCAAATCTAAATGGTTGAAATGCTTTTTACACCTTTTTTAGAAATACATTTATGACCTATTTAATGTGTTTAGAAGAAAATGTCTGAATTCACTTTACACAGTGTTTAACTAAACATTTGACATCAGAAATATGCACATCTTAACTTATCTTTACTTCTACAGCTGTGTTCATCAAATGCAGAATTTAAAATCATTTTCTTTCATCTTCTTCTTTTTTTTAGT
>NC_070597.1:2738163-2760748 GCF_027409825.1 Scomber japonicus | reverse complement strand
TTAATGAGTTAATGAGTGACCTAATGAGGCTTTAAGGGCAGAAGTTTAACAACTGTCCAACCTGAGAGGAAGAAGAGGAGGAGGAGGAGGAGGAGGAAGAAGAGGAGGAAGAGGAGGAAGAGGGGGAGAAAGGGGAGGAAGGGGAAGAGGAGGAGGAGGAAGGGGAGGAGGAAGGGGCGGAGGAGAGGAGGAAGAGGAGGAAGGGGAGGAGGAGGAGGAAGAGGACGAGGGGGAGGAAGAGGAAGAGGAGGAAGAGGAGGATGAAGAAGAGGAGGAGGAGGGGGGCAGGCAGGGGTGCAAGGAAGGAAGGAAGGAAGTAAGCAAGCAAGCCAGTAAGAAAGGAGGGAAGGAAGGAAGAAAGGAGGGAGGGAAGGAAGCAAGGAGGGAAGGAAGGAAGGAAGGAAGGAAGGAAGGAAGGAAGGAAGGAAGGACGCAAGCAAGTAAGGAGGGAGGGAAGCTAGCAAGGAGGGAAGGAAGGAAGGATGCAAGCAAGCAAGGAGGGAAGGAAGCAAGCAAGGAAGGAGGGAAGGAAGGAAGCAAGCAAGCAATCAAGCAAGGAGGGAAGGAAGGACGGAGGGAAGGAAGCAAGGAAGGAAGGAGGGAGAGATGAAGGAAGCAATCAAGGAAGGAAGGAAGGAGGGAGAGAAGGACGCAAGGAAGGAAGGAAGGAGGGAAGGAAGGAAGAAAGAAAGAAAGAAAGAAAGAAAGAAAAGAAAACAGTAAGGAAAGAGGGCCGGATTAAACCCCTCTGAGGACCGGTTCTGGTCCACGGGCCTCATGTTTGACCCCCCTGAGCACATTGTGATGATGTGGTGATGTGTTCAGGGACCGTCTGACGTTTGAGTTTTGAGGTCAGAACTATTTAAAGTATTTCGTGCTTTTACTTCCTTTTTTTAACTTTTCTATTAAGTCTGATCTGAACCCTCCTGCTGGGAGACGCATCATCGAACCACAAGTCACTGATACACATCCATAAATGCATGAGCACATTCATAGATACACACACACACACACACACACACACACACACACACACACACACACACACACACACACACACACTCTCACACACACACACACACACACACACACACACACACACACACACACTCACACACACACACACACACACACACAGAGAGAGAGAGCAGTGTGAGGCTGTCAGAACAAATCTCAGCGCTAAATATCAGCTGAATGTTAAAAGAGAAACCACAAAGACACGACTCAGCAGAATCACTCAGAGGAAGGAGGGAGAGAGGGGGGTGAGAGAGAGAGAGAGGGAGAGAGAGAGGGAGAGAGAGACAGAGAGAGAGAGAGAGAGAGGGGAGAGAGAGAGAGAGAGAGAGAGAGAGAGAAAAGAGAAAGTAGACAGAGAGATAGAAAGAGAAGAAGGGAGGAGGAGAGGGGGGAGGAGAGAAAGAGAGAGGGAGAGAGAGAGAGAGAGGAAGAGAGAGAGAGAGAGTGAAAGAGAGAGGAGAGAGAGAGGGAGAGGGAGTAAGGGAGAGAGAGAGAGAGAGAGAGAGAGAGATAGAAAGAGAGAGAGAGGGGGGAGAGAGAGAAAGAGACAGAGAGAGATTTAATTTAGTTTTATTTTGAAGGAATTGGATAGTTTTGATTTAGTTTTATTTTGAAGGAATTGACTACTTTTAATTTAGTTTTATTTTGAAGGAATTGACTACTTTTAATTTAGTTTTATTTTGAAGGAATTGACTAGTTTAGTACATTTAAAGTGTGTACTGTACCTTTAAGAAAAACTAACTTCATCCAGACATTGTTTATTTACATCAAACGTTGTGTTCTGCTCAGATGTAACCTCTGCGTGACAAAAGAGCATGAATAGTTTAGTGTGTGTGTGTGTGTGTGTGTGTGTGTGTGTGTGTGTGTGTGTGTGTGTGTGTGTGTGTGTGTGTGTGTGTGTGTGTGTTGTCCTCAGGCGGCATGCTGTACACACTTCATGCCAGTCAGCTCTATCTGGACAGAGTGGTGCTCATTTGTCAACCTGCATTTGGTCTCTGCCTCCCTGCTCCTGTGTGTGTGTGTGTGTGTGTGTGTGTGTGTGTGTGTGTGTGTGTGTGTGTGTGTGTGTGTGTGTGTGTTAATTTGTCACAGTGTGTGTTTCCTCTGACCTCTGGAGCCGAGGGTGAGAGACGACATGCTGACTGCCATCTCAACACCAATCCGTGTGTGTGTGTGTGTGTGTGTGTGTGTGTGTGTGTGTGTGTGTGTGTGTGTGTGTGTGTGTGTGTGTGTGTGTGTGTGTAATCATGCTGGTGATAGTTTAGCACCAGCAGATAATTTGGCACCCAGCTGTGTCACACATACTAACTCTGTGTGTGTTTCTGTGTAACTTTTGCATATGATGATTTTTAATTTAGTTTTATTTTGGAGGAATTGACTAGTTTTAATTTAGTTTTATTTTGAAGGAATTGACTTTTCTCCTCTTCCTCCTCCTCCTCTTCCTCCTTCTCCTCTTCATCCTCCTCCTTCTCTTCCTCCTCCTCCTCCTCCTCCTCCTCTTCCTCCTCCTTTTCTTCTTCCTCGTCTTCCTCCTCTTCATCCTCCTCTTCCTCTATCCTCCTCCTCTTCCTCCTCCTCCTTCTCTTCCTCCTCCTCCTCCTCCTCTTCCTCCCCCACCTCTTCATCCTCTCCCTCTCCTTCCTCCTCTTCATCCTCCTCTTCCTCTATCCTCCTCCTCTTCTTCCTCTTCTCTCTCCTCTTCCTCTTCCTCCTCCTCTTCCTCCTCTTCCTCCTCCTCCTCCTCCTCTTCCTCTCCCTCCAGGTGTCTAACCTCTACCTGTATGACAGCGTGCTGATGCTGGCCAACGCCTTCTACAGGAAGTTGGAGGACAGGAAGTGGCACAGCATGGCGAGTCTCAACTGCATCAGGAAATCCACCAAACCGTGGAACGGAGGCTGGTCCATGCTGGAGACCATCCAGAAGGTACCCAAGCATCATCATTACATCATCATTACATCATCATTACATCATCATTACATCATCATTATACCGACATCATCATTACATCATCATTATACCGAAGCATCATCATTACATCATCATTACATCATCATTATACCGAAGCATCATCATTACATCATCATTACATCATCATTATACCCAAGCATCATCATTACATCATCATTATACCCAAGCATCATCATTACATCATCATTATACCCAAGCATCATCATTACATCATCATTATACCGAAGCATCATCATTACATCATCATTATACCGAAGCATCATCATTACATCATCATTATACCGAAGCATCATCATTACATCTTCATTACATCATCATTATACCCAAGCATCATCATTACATCATCATTACATCATCATTATACCGAAGCATCATCATTACATCATCATTATACCCAAGCATCATCATTACATCATCATTACATCATCATTATACCCAAGCATCATCATTACATCATCATTATACCCAAGCATCATCATTACATCATCATTATACCGAAGCATCATCATTACATCATCATTACATCATCATTATACCGAAGCATCATCATTACATCATCATTACATCATCATTATACCGAAGCATCATCATCACATCGTCATTACATCATCATTATACCGAAGCATCATCATTACATCATCATTATACCGAAGCATCATCATTACATCATCATTACATCATCATTATACCGAAGCATCATCATTACATCATCATTACATCATCATTACATTATTTAAAGGGTTAAAATGTGAAAATAAACGTATGAATAACTTCACACGTTCTTTTTTTGTGGACCCAGCATCAAATTTCTGCTTTTAATCCATTTAGAGAGAATATATTAAAGGATTATGGTAAAAATGTCTAAGTGGTGTAACCATAAAAACTTTGGAAGGAAGGAAGGAAGGAAGGAAGGATGGAAGGAGGAGGGAGGAGGGAGCAAAGAAAGAGGGAAGGAGGGGAAGAACAAAGAAAAAATTAAAGAGGAAGGAAGGAAGGAAGGAAGGAATGAGGAAGGAAGGAAATGAGGAAGGAGGAAGGAATATATATGAGAATAATAGACCGAATAAAGAAAAATAACACTAACGAGCTCGATGTTAACATGAGAAACAAAGTGCTTTCTTCTTCTTCTTCTTCTTCTTTAACACTCAGAGCCTCTGCTGCTCTCAGGGACTCATCAGCTCGGATTAAAAACCATCCTCCACCAATTAAACCGTGAGAACGAGTCTGCAGGTTTTTACATGATGCAACTGAAATGCACGTCGGGGGGGTTTTAAGGCCGGATCAGTTTCCTCGTTGTTTCATGTTCCAGCGGAAGCAGCGGCGGCGGCCCAGCCTTTCTTTCATGTTTGATTTCTATTCCTTTAAAATACAAAAGAAGTTGTTTATTCTTTTATTTAAAGAGTTCAATCTGAGGTATAAACCTAATCACGCTTTAATGTGTCCTCCTCCATATGCTCTCCTCTACATCTTCAAAAAGGTTCACAGCAATTAAATCTCTCTACGGCAGCAGGAGGAGAAGAAGAAGAAGAAGAAGAAGAAGAAGAAGAAGAAGAAGAAGAAGAAGAAGAAGAAGAAGAAGAAGAAGAAGAAGACGAAGAAGAAGGAGGAGAAGGAGAAGGAGAAGAAGAAGGAGAAGAAGGAGAAGAAGAAGAAGAAGAAGAAGAAGAAGAAGAAGAAGAAGAAGAAGAAGAAGAGGAAGAAGAAGAAGAAGAAGAAGAAGAAGAAGAAGAAGAAGAAGAAGAAGAAGAAGCACATGGTGGATAATTAGAAGCCGTATTGAATCAGACGGGATGAAGGCAGAGTGATGCGTTAACAAGCAATCACACACGGGAGGAGTTAATCAGCTCAGAAACATAATTAGAGAAACTTCAACATAGTTTAACTTTCAGGGTCTTTAATGAGCTGTTGCTTAGTTACACAATATTCATGTTCTTACAGGAAATAACAAATCGCTTTGACTCTGAAAATGTAAAATCTGAGTCTAGACTGACTCTGAATGTAAAGCTGTAAGTTTTAATTCACGAGGAGGTTCAATCAATCAATTAAGCTCAATTAAGGCTTAAATCTTATAATCTGATATGTTTGTTCTCGCCCTGAATGACACAAAAAAGTCAGTTAAAAGCAGAAATTTGATGCTGGGTCCACAAAAAAAGAATGTGTGAAGTTATTCATACGTTTATTTTCACATTTTAACCCTTTAAATTTAAACTAAACCACATGGAGACTAAAAACGGATGGTTACACAGGTAACCGTGGTTCTATGAATGACGGTCAACATGCCACCGTATGGGTCACTCTCTCCGAGGGTTAGCTGTTTCAGCGGGCGCAATCAGAGCCAATCAGCTGTATTAATCAGCTGTGCGATCACCTGCTCACTCTCTTTTTCCCGACTGAGGCTGAACTAGCCTTCTGAATGACAACCATCCATTCTATTTCATATCTGGTCAACACGCCACCGTATGGGTCAACAGTAGAGCAAATAAGGTCAGGCAGGAGGTGTGGTGAGGCAAAAAATCACTCAGGACAACCAGTTCACAGATCAGAACATTTTAATGAGAATAATTAATCTCCAGGTTTGTGGCACGATAGTCAAAGGCCGACGAAGGCCGACGAAGGCCACCTGGCGTTTTAGGAAGCCATTGAACCCCTTCAGGTTCAAGATATGACAGAGGCCGCCGTCCTTTTTCGGAACCAAGAAGTAGGTTGAATAAAACCCTTGGTGCATCTCGCCACTGGGGACGGCTGTTATTGCCCCCTTCTTCAGAAGGGCCGAAACCTCTGTCACAAGGGACTGACAATCTGCCCTGTCGCTGAGGAGGGTAGGAACAATGCCGGGAAACAGCGGTGGTCTGGTTCTGAACTGGAGTCTGTATCCTGACAACCGTCAGTGCCGGCCACCAGCTGACCCCGGTCTGGCACCCCCACAACGAGAGTTTCCACTGCAGTCATAGCAAAAGGAACGCTGGCGAGCCGGGCCGCCGCGGACTGGGAACCCCTGGGCGGCAGGCTGCAGCACCCTGGAGGCTGTAGAGCTGACTTGAAAGGAACCACGACCCCAACGTAAGCATGAGGCCGGCACATCCCTCACAGAGCACGTCAGCTCCCTCGCCCTACGAGACTGCTCCAAGGTTGCCTCACAGGGTGGACCAAAGACCCCTCCTGGCACCACTGGAGCTGCCAGCACAGCAATGCAATCCTGGTTGGACAGATTGGATTGTGACAAGCCAAGACTGCCACTCAGACTCAGCGGGAAGACACAGGCGACAGGTGTGGATAAAAGCCTCAGGTAGCGTACAACCTCCCGGCCGCAGCGGCTCGAGTACTCACCTGGTCGAAGACCACAACAGTAAACCGGCCACGTGAGGTAGCGTTCTCCCTCATGGGAGGAAGAAGGCAGATAAGTACATATATTGATGAGCGACATAAAATGTCTCAGTCTGAACAAATACTCACCACTCCAGGAGGAGAAAAAGAGAGTGAGCAGGTGATCGCACAGCTGTATTAATAAGCTCTGACCCTCGGAGAGAGTGACCCATACAGTGGCGTGTTGACCAGACATGAAATAGAACTGGATCGACTTATAAACACAAAACAAAATTATATATTATATTTGCATTTCAAAATAAGAGTCCTGTACTAACATATAACTGCAGTAACCATAGTAACGAAATAATTGCTCTTTTTTTTCTTTTGATGACTTCAAACATATTTTTTTGTTTGTGCTTTTTATATTTTTATGATGTTTTTATGTTTTAATTTAGTTTTTATAGCTTTTCTTGGGTCTGCCTCATTGCTTCAGTAGCAGCAGGGTAAATAGTCTACATAAAACATAAGGAGGGAATAGCACCCCCGCTCCTCGTGTGACTCTAACCAGGGTGAAACTAACACCTGGTCCAACTGGAGCAGCCAAAAACCTTCCAGCAGGATTCTCCTCCAGGGGAGAATAAAAACTGAAACATCCTGTCCTTCCTTCCTCTTTCTTTGCTCCCTCCTCCTTCCATACTTCTTTCCTTCCTTCCTTCCTTCCTTCCTCTTTCTTCTACCCATCCTCCTCCAGGGCAGAATGAAAACTGAAATGTGCCTTTAATGTATTTTCCATCATTTTCGAAACATCCTGTCCTTCCTTCCTTTCCCCCTTCCTTCCTCCTTCCTGTCCTTCCTTCCTCCCTACTGTCCTTCCTTCCTTCCTTCCTCTTTCTTTGCTCCTTCCTTCGTTCCTCTTTTCCTCCCTCCTTACTCCTTTCCTTCTTCTCTTCTTTCTTGCCTTCCTTCCTTCATTCATTCATTCCTTTCTTCCTTCCTTCCTTCCTCTTTCTTTGCTCCCTCCTTCCTTCCTTCCTTCTTTCCTTCCTTCCTTCCTTCATTCCTTCATCTTTCTTTGCTCCCTCCTTCCTCCCTACTGTCCTTCCTTCCTTCATTCCTTCCTTCTGTCCTCCCTCCCTCCTTACTCCTTTTCTTCCTCCCTTCCTTATCTCCTTACTTCCTCCCTCCCTCCCTCCCTCCTTACTCCTTTCCTTCTTCTTTTCTCTTCTTTCTTGCCTGCCTTCCTTCCTTCCTTCCTTCTTTTCCTTCCTCCCTTCCTTCCTCCCTCCTGTCCTTCCTTTCCTCCCTCCTTCCTTACACCTTTCCTTCCTTCCTTCCTCCCTCCTTCCTTCCTTCCAATTTATTTTTTTTGTTTTGGGTCTTGAACTTGAACATTTTGCACCAGCTGCCGTCTCTCTGACTACTTTTGTTGATGAGATGGAAAATGACTTCGTGATAGGACGGCAAACGGAGTGAAACATTTACAGAGGGGAGCACTTTCACTCTAATTTAGTTCTTTTTTGTTTAGTGTATCACAAAAACTTACCTTCCTCTTTCATTTCCTATTACAGGTGTGTGTGTGTGTGTGTGTGTGTGTGTGTGTGTGTGTGTGTGTGTGTGTGTGTGTGTGTGTGTGTGTGTGTGTGTGTGTGTGTGTGTGTGTGTGTGTGTGTGTCTTGGGTAATGGAAGTGCTCGAGGCGCCTCATTGCATTAGAAGTGCTGCTACTTCTTATTTACACTGTAAAACACTTTTGATTTTTGCCCACCTGTCTGCTCTGTACCTCCATGATGTCTTGCTGCACTAACTTTAACCCTCCTGTTGCCCTCGAGTCAAGGAAGGAAGGGAGGAAGGAGGAAGGAAGGAGGGAAGGAAGGGAGGAAGGAAAGGAAAGGAAGGAATGAAGGTAGAACGGAGGAAATGAAGGAATGAAGATAGGACGGAGGAAAGAAAAAGTGAGGAGGGAGGTAAGAAGAAGGACGGAAAGGAGGGAGGAGGGAAGGAAGGACGGAAAGGAGGGAGGAAGGAAGGACAGGAGGGAGGAGGAAGGGAGGAAAGGAAGGAAGGAAGGAAGGAGGGAGGTAGGGAGGGAGAAAGGAAAAGAGGAAGGAAGGAAAGAAGGAAGGGAGGAAAGAGAGGAAGGAAAGAAAGAGAGAAGGAGGGAGGGAGGAAGAACAGATGGAAGGAAGGAAGGAAGGAAGGAAGGACAGGAGGGAGGAAGGAAGGGAGGAAAGGAAAGAAGGAAGGGAGGAAGGAAAGGAAAGGAAAGGAAGGAATGAAGGTAGGACGGAGGAAAGAAGGAAGAAGGAAGGAGGGTGGGAGGGAGGGAGAAAGGAAAAGAGGAAGGAAGGAAAGGAGGAAGGGAGGAAAGAGGAAGGAAAGAAAGAGAGAATGAGGGAGGGAGGAAGGAAGGAAGGAAGGAAGGAAGGAACAGTCAAAACAGACGGGATCAATTTGACACAGGAGAACGACAGGAAGGTGAAAGTGTTGGCCGTCATTTCCTGAGTTTCCTCAACAGACTTTTTGCTGTTTCCTCCACAATCAGCAGCAATCACTGCTCGAGACAGGAAATCAGACAGAATGCTTTCAGTCTTCATGAAGGAGGAAACTTTCATAAGGGAGCGCCGGGATGAAATTAGGAGGGGTGATGGTGGCAGCATGGAGCTTTTCTCTTAGAAACTGTAAATCTTGTCTGGTCGGGGGTTGGTTGTCACATTCATTCATCAGATCTCAGTCCCTAGAGGGCGCTGCTGTTAAAAATAGTTGGTATTGAAATGTTCAGAATTTAAGTCAGGTGTTATTTCCAGGTGGGGAGTTCCTGTCCTCTGAAATGAAGCCAACCAGGAAGTAACTTAGAGCTGCATTCTATCAAAAGGCCACCAGGGGGCGACCGTCTCTATACAAGTCAATGGAGAATTCACCAACTTCTCACTTGATTTCTAACCTCAGTAAACGTTTTCAAAATGTGTTTATGGTCTCAATCGCTAGTTTAAAGCCTTCTTCAATGCAGTATGATGTTCATTTGGGACATTTTGGCCTCCCTGATTTTATATGTGACGATAAAGCAGGGTATGCATTAGGGCGTGGCTACGTCCTGATTGACAGGTTGATTGACCAATGTCCTCCAGATCCAGCCCTCGCAACCATAGCAACCTCCCTGCTCCGCCCATGGCCCCGCCTCATGCCCATATAAGTAGAATCTGTGTTTTTAGTTTTCCCAGCATGCACCTGAAATTTTCAAGATGGCGCTGCCTAGATTAGAAACTATTGGCTTCCGAGCAGCAGTCCACAAACCAATGGGTGACGTCACGGATGTTACGTCCATTTCTTTTATACAGTCTATGGTTCAGACTTCATAAGAGACATCTGGTTCCAATCTATATTGGCTAAAAATTGGATTTTGGCTTGGTGCAGGAGATGTGTTAGGTCAGGGGTGTCAAACATGCGGCCCGTGGGCCAGAACCGACCCGCCGAGAGGTCCAATCCGGCACAGTTTCCTTCTTCCTCCCTTCCTCCCTGTCTTCTTTTCCTTCCTTCTTTCCTTCCATCTGTCTTTCCTTTCCTCATTCCTTCCTTCTTTTCCTTCCTTCCTGTATTCTCTTCCTTCCATCTGTCCTTCCTCCCTGCCTTCTTTCTTCCCTTCCTCATTTCCTTTCTCCTTCCCTCGTTCCTTATTTCCTCCGTCCTTCCTTCCTTTCCTTCCTTCCATCTGTCCTTCCTCCCTCCCTCCTTCTCTCCTCCCTTCCCTCTTTCCTTCCTCCATCCCCCTTTTTTCTTCCTTCCTTCCTTCCTTCTTTCTTCCCTTCCTCCCTCCCTCCTCTCTTTCTTTCCTCCCCCCTACCTTCCTCCTTCCTTCCTTCCTTCTTTCCTCCGTCCTTCCTTCCCTTCCTTCCTTCCTTCCTTCCTTTCAATGAGTGTCCTATAAAGGGTTAAAAGGAAATCTATCCAGTATACGGTTCATGAGGAAATGAAATTAAAGTAAAGCGTGTTCTCCCCTACACCTCTGAATCTACAGCTGATAATCAGCCCGATCCTCTGCTAGCCAGGGTAAAGTTCACACAGATAAGGAGAGAGACAGGAGTGAGTATTATTAAAAATGCATTTCTTTGCTCTTTACATCTGCAGAAAGTGTCAAAGGTTTAGGTTGAGGAAGACCCGACAGAGGTCTCAGCAGTCCAGATGTGAATGTTAGAGCATGTCAGGGAGATGGTAGCAACATGGACCTTTTCTCTTGGAAACCAGAAGTCAGGAAGATTCTGTTAACCCTTTATAGGACGCTCATTGAAAGGAAGGAAGGAAGGGAAGGAAGGATGGGAAGGAAGAAAGGAAGGGAAGGAAGGAGGGAGGGAGGAAAGGAAGGAAGGACGGAGGAAAGAAGGAAGGTAGGGGAGAGGAAAGAAAGAGAGGAGGGAGGGAGGAAGGAAGGAAGAAAGAAGGAAGGAAGGAAGAAGAAAGGGCGATGGAGGAAGGAAAGAGGGAAGGGAGGAGAGAAAGAGGGAGGGAGGAAGGACAGATGGAAGGAAGGAAAGGAAGGAAGGATGGACGGAGGAAGGAAAGAAGGAAGGGAGGAGAGAAAGAGGGAGGGAGGAAGGACAGATGGAAGGAAGAAAAGGAAGGAAGGATGGACAGAGGAAGGAAAGAAGGAAGGGAGGAGAGAAAGAGGGAGGGAGGAAGGACAGATGGAAGGAAGGAAAGGAAGGAAGGACGGAGGAAATAAGGAACGAGGGAGGGAGAAAGGAAAAGAGGAAAGGAAGGATGGACGGAGGAGAGAAGGAGGGAGGGAGGAAGGACAGATGGAAGGAATGAAAGGAAGGAAGGATGGAGGAAATAAGGAATGAGGGAGGGAGAAAGGAAAAGAGGAAGGGAAGAAAGAAGGCAGGGAGGAAGGAAAGGAAGGAAAGAAGGAAGGAAGGAAGGAAGGAAGGTAGGGGGGAGGAAAGAAAGAGAGGAGGGAGGGAGGGAGGGAGGGAGGAAGGGAAGAAAGAAGGAAGGAAGGAAGAAGAAAGGGCGATGGAGGAAGGAAAGAGGGAAGGGAGGAGAGAAGGAGGGAAGGAAGGAAGGACAGGAGGGAGGAAAGAGAGGAAGGAAGAAATGAGAGAAGGAGGAAGGACAGATGGAAGGAAGGAAGGGAGGAAGAGGGAAGGAAAGGAAGGAGGAAGGAAGGACAGGAGGGAGGAAGGAAGGGAGGAAAGGAAAGAAGGAAGGGAGGAAGGAATAAAGGTAGGACAGATTAAAGAAGGAAGGAACGAGGGAGGGAGAAAGGAAAAGGAAGGAACAGTCAAAACACACGGGAGGACGACAGGAAGGTTAAAGTTGAAGTTATGATAGAAGAGTTATGGTAGAAAATGTAATAAAAAACCTGTAGGCTAAGTATCAGGGAAGGCTTGATTTCTCATTCTAGTCCATCTCTGGTGCTAGTTGACAGAGGTAGAGGTAGAGAGGGAGAGAGACAGGAGTAGGTATTATTAAAAATGCATTACTTTGCTCTCTTCATGTCTGCAGGAAGCGTCGAAGGTTAGGTTCACCGGTCCAGATGTGAATGTTAGAGCATGTCAGGTGCTGCAGGGGTTCATGGAGTATGCACCTCTACCTTATACACACACATATATATATATATATATATATATATATATATATAAAGAGGTAAAATGAGGATGGTGGTGCTCCTGCTTCAGGTTACAGGATGTTCTCTGAGGAGTGACGAGGGATCAGAGATGATTATCTACTAAAAGCTGCAGATATGAGCAGATATGTGACAGTTCATGTAAAAGCATGTCAGGTTTTATTGGAAAGGTTCTCAGTGTGTGTGTGTGTGTGTGTATGTGTGTGTGTGTGTGTGTGTGTGTGTGTGTGTATGAGAGAGCAAACACATCAGTTTCATGTCTTCAGAGTTAATGACTGAGAGGGAAAGGTTTACTGGTTTCTAGAGAGGAATGAACTGTGGATGTGACTGGGTACATATCTGTTCAGTTCTTTAGCTTGTTGTAAATGTTTAGTGATGCTGGTTGTTCATTTTGGAAGATAAAACATGTTTGGGTCAGGTTAGCTAACGGTTCCAGTTAGCTGATAGTTTAGTTCAGTTTGGGTCAGGTTAGCTAACGGTTCCAGTTTGCTAACGGTTTAGTTCAGTTTGGGTCAGGTTTGTTAACGGTTCCAGTTTGCTAACGGTTTAGTTCAGTTTGGGTCAGGTTTGCTAACGGTTCCAGTCACTGGCTAGCTAACGGTTTAGTTCAGTTTGGGTCAGGTTTGTTAACGGTTCCAGTTAGCTAATAGTTTAGTTCAGTTTGGGTCAAGTTAGCTAACGGTTTAGTTCAGTTTGGGTCAGGTTTGCTAACGGTTCCAGTTAGCTAATAGTTTAGTTCAGTTTAGGTCAGGTTAGCTAACGGTTTAGTTCAGTTTGGGTCAGGTTTGCTAACGGTTCCAGTTTGCTAACGGTTTAGCTCAGTTTGGGTCAGGTTAGCTAACGGTTCCAGTTAGCTAACGGTTTAGTTTCAGATTTAGGCTCCTAACAGTAACAACAGTTTGGTTGATGTTGGGCTGAATGTCCATGTAGCGTTCAGCTTACTTCTTCAATTATTCCCAATGAGGAGAGAGCAGATACGGCTAGAGAGAAAGAGTGAATGAATTTCAGTTTGTTTAATTGTTAATTCAGTTTTTCTGGGTATATCTGTTCAGTTTGTTAGCTTGTTGTAACTGTCTAGTAATGCTGGTTCTTAATTTTGGAAGATAAAACATGTTTGGGTCAGGTTAGCTAACGGTTCCAGTTACTGGCTAACACAGTTTGGGTCAGGTTAACTAATAGTTTAGTTAAGTTTGGGTCAGGTTTAGGCTCCTAACAGTTAGTGCTGCTACTGCTAAAGCTGTAAACATCGTCGAAATATCGCGCAATCCCGCACAGACCACACAGTATTTCAGTGATCCCGCGATATTTCGACGATGTTTCCAGCTTTAGCAGTAGCAGCAGAGTAAAAGCCATCAGGTAAGTGTTATTTTAATAAACTCCTGGTGTACTTACAAACTTTCAAATGCATCGATTTATGAGTAAAGAGCCTATTTGTACTACTGTAGAAGTTTTATAACAATCCAGGCATTATTAGTGGGGTCATTTACCAGATACACTGGTGGTCCCGTTAGCATCTGGTGGTCCCGTTAGCGCCTGGTGGTCCCGTTAGCGCCTGTACTATGACATTCGGCTGATGGCTCTAACGCGACCAAATGGGAAAAAAAAGGGCTGAGGCGCTGATTAGATAGACGTAATGGTGCATCATATGACGCTAGGTTGAAATTACGCCCAACCATCGCTTTAAGAGTAACAAATAGACAATGTAGAGTAGAGCTTCTTTCTTCAGTTGCCTCCAATGAGGAGAGAGTATGTGTGTCCACATGCAGCCGCCTTTAGTGTGGCCACAGCTCCACACTCTGCCTCAAGGGATCAATATAATAAAATAAACTATAAAATATTAAATAATTCAACAGAGCATTGGTTTATCTGATCTTATACATCAGCTTTTTATCTCACTGATGACTTAAAGCTCTCTAAAACTCTAAAACTCTAAAACTCATCCATCAAATATGATTCTCTTGGTATTTCAGGGTTAATATGAGTCCTGATATATTTGTGATATCAGACGGATGACAGGAAGCATCGCTGACTTTCATATCGAGCTTCCTTCCTTCTTTCCTTCCTTCCTCCCTTCCTCTTTTCTTTTCTCCCTCCCTCCTTCCTTCCTTCCTCCCTCCTTCTCTTTCTTTCCTCCCTCTCTCTTTTCCCCTCCCCTTTCCTTCCATCCCTCCCTCCCTCCTTCCCTCCTTCTCTCTTTCTTTCTTTCCTCCCTCCCTCCCTCCTTCCTTCTTTCCCTCCCTCCCTCCCTCCTTCCTTCTTTCCTCCCTCTCTCCTCCCATCCTTCCTTCCTTTCTTCTTTCCTTCTTTCCTTCCTTTCTTCCTTCCTTCCTTCCTCCCTCCCTCCTTCTCTCTTTCTTTCTTTCCTTCCTCTCTCCCACCTTCCTTCTTTAATTCCTTCCTCCCTCCCTTCTTTCCTCTGTCCTTCTTTCCTTCCTTCCTCTTTTCCTTTCTCCCTCCCCTCCCCCCTCCTTCCTTCCTCCCTCCCTCCCTCCCTCCCTCCTTCTCTCTTTCTTTCTTTCCTCCCTCTCTCCTACCTTCCTTCTGTCCTCCCTTCCCCCCCTCCTTCCTTCCTTCCTTCCTTCCTCCCTCCTTCTCTCTTTCTTTCTTTCCTCCCTCTCTCCTACCTTCCTTCCTCCCTTACTTCTTTTCTCTGTCCTTCTGTCCTTCCTTCCCCCCCTCCTTCCTTCCTTCCTTCCTCCCTCCCTCCTTCTCTCTTTCTTTACTCCCTCTCTCCTACCTTCCTTCTTTCCTTCCTTCCTCCCTCCTTCCTCCTTAATATGACTCCTGATATATATTTGTGATATCAGACGGATGACAGGAAGCATCGCTGACTTTCATATCGAGCTTCCTTCCTTTCTTCTTCCCCCCCCCCCTTCTACCTCTGTCCTTCTTTCCTTCCTTCTCCCTTCCTCTCCCCCCCTTCCTTCCTTCCTTCCTTCCTTCCTTCCTCCCTCCTTCTCTCTTTCTTTCTTTCCTCCCTCTCTCCTGATATATTTGTGATATCAGACGGATGACAGGAAGCATCGCTGACTCTCGTATCGAGCTGCTCACAAACCAGAACGGACATTTTCTTGAGATGTTATTTTCTTCCCGGCGACAGTGACTGTGACCTTTTTACAGTTTGACGTGAGGAACATTTAGCTTGTTGTTCCTCCGCGGAGACGGCGGAGACGACGGAGACGACGATGGAGACGAGTGTTTCTCAGTCAGTCTCGCTTCTTTACATTTAACATGAACTAATGGAAGCAGCCGTGAAGCGAGAGACATTTTCATTTCCTCTGTCTTTTTTCATTTCATTCATTTTTTCATTTCAACACTGTTTGTGACTGTAGGGAGGAATGAAGGGAGGAAAGAAAGGAGGAGGGAAGGAAGGAAAGGGGGAAGGAAAGGAGGGAAAGGGGGAAGGAAAAAAGGAGGAAGGAAGGGAGGAAGAATGAAGGAAAGGAGGAAGGAAGAAAGAAAGAAAGGAGGAAGGAAGGGAGGACGAATGAAGGAAAGGAGGATGGAAGGAAGGAAAGAAAGGAGAAGGAAGGAAGAAGAAGGAAGGAAAGGGGGATGGAAGGAAGGAAAGAAAGGAGGAAGACGGAAGGGAGGGAAGCTGCAAGGATGGATGGATGGAAGGATGAAAGGATGAAAGGGAGGAAGAAGGAAGGAAAGGAGGAAGGAAGGAAGGAAAGAAGGAAGGGAGGGAGGGAAGAAGAAGGGAGAAAAGAAGGAAGGGAGGGAGGGAAGAAGAAGGGAGGAAAGCTGGAAGGAAAGAAAGGAAGGATGGATGAAAGGGAGGAAGAGGGAAGGAAGGAAGGAAGGGTGGAAGAAGGAAAGAAAGGAGGGAGGAAGAAGGAAAGAAAGGAGGAAGAAGGAAGGAAATGAAGGAAGGAAAGAAAGGGGAAAGGATGGATGGATAAAAGGGAGGAAGAAGTAAAATAAAATAATAACACTATTTTTTCTCTCTCTCTCTCTCTCTCTCTCTCCCTCTCCCTCTCTCTCTCTTCTCTCTCTCTCTCTCTCTCTCTATCTCTCTCTCTCTCTCTCTCTCTCTCTTCTCTCTCTCTCTCTTTCCCTCTCTCTCTCCCTCTCTCACTCTCTCCTCTCTCTCACTCTCTCTCTCTCCCTCTCTCCCTCTCCCTCCCTCTCCCTCGTCTCTTCCTTCCTGCATAGGGAACAGTCAGCAGGACAGGTTATGACAGTGTCCGATGGATTTTAAGAGCGGACCAACTCCACGTCAAGTTGAGTTTAGAAAGACTATCAGATGCGGGTGAGTTCACAGGGTTTCTCTCTCTCTCTGAACAGGAAGTCAACTGAAATCCTCGACGTGTGTCAAACTTTTAAAGAGCTGTGGACTCACATTCACTCAGATATTCAGTCTCACCTTTTCCTTTATTGATACTACTTCTTTTTTTTTCTACATGAAGAGAATCAGATTTCACCAGAATACAGTCAGAGATGGATTTAGAGGAATGGTGGTCATTATAGAGAAGTTAGACTGTTCCTTCTTTCCTTCCTCCCTTCCTTCCTTCCTTCCTTCCTTCGCTCTTTCTTTCCTCCCCATTACCTTCCTTCTTTCCTCTGTCCTACAGTCAGAGATGGATTTAGAGGAAGGGTGGTCATTATAGAGAAGATAGACTGTTCCTTCTTTCCTTCCTCCCTTCCTTCCTCCCTTCATTCTTTCCTCCCGTCCCTCCTTCTCTCTTTCTTTCCTCCCCATTACCTTCCTTCTTTCCTCTGGCCTTCTTTCCTTCCTTCCTTCTTTCTTTCCTCTCTCTCGTCCCTTCTACCTTCCTTCTTTCCTTTCCTCCCTTCCTTCCTCCCTCCCGTCCCCCCTTCCTTCCCTCCTTTCCTTCCTTCCTTTCCTTCCTTCCTTCCTTCCTTCCTTCCTTCCTTCCTTCCTCCCTCCTTCCCTTCGATAGATAGATAGATAGATACATAGATACATAGATAGATAGATTAGATCATGTAGATGTGGAGGCGTGGTGGCTTCTATTCACATGATGGTATCACTTTAACAGTACTTGGATTAGTGCTTTTATTTTGAAAGAACACCCAGCACCTAGTGGGAGAGCTGCTGGTTTCAGAAGTTCATCCTCATTTTGTTTCCATCGTTGTTGAACTCACTGAAAAGTTTCCCAGAAAGTCAAACTGAACTAACTCAACCTTTCTTTCTGAGCTCAGACTCTTTACTCCCAAAGCATCCTGGGAGTCGGAGTTTAATTCTACCCTGAACATGTGTTTATGTCTTCAGGCTGCTACTGAATCAGATATCTTCTAACACAGTTGTTCATCTCTGGAGTTTCATGTTCAAACTGTAAGAAAAAACTCAAACTGGGATCTGTGGGAAACATTAATGGGATGGTTTTTTTTTATTTATTTTTTTATTTCTTGGACTCTGAAAACCAAACCTCTTCACATGTGTGAGATCAGTTATAGTTTTAAGACTCAGAGGTGAGGGTTGGGGTGAGGGTTAGGAGGAGTAGAGGAACGTCTAGGATTGGTTTTAGATTTGTTGGCTGAATTTCAGATTTATAAAAACTCTGTGGAGACACACACACACACACACACACACACACACACAACACACACACACACACACACACACACACACACACACACACACAGTTGTTTGCTTTCACACTCATCACACTTAGATCTTTACACTTTTTCTGCTACTTCTCACATTATTTCACATCCTTCCTTCCTTCCTTCCTTCCTTCCTTCCCTCCTTCCCTCCTTCCTTATTTCCTCCCTCCATCCTATTCTCTTCCTTCTGTCCTTCCTCCCTCCCTTGTTCTATCCTTCCCTCCTTCCTTCTTTCCTCCGTCCTTTTCTTCCTTCCTTCCTTCTCTCCTACCTTCCTTCTTCCTCCTTTCCTTCCTTCTTCCTCCCTCCTTTCCTTCCTTCTTCCTCCCTTCCTCCCCCCTTTCTTCCTCCCTCTCTCCCTCCTTTCCTTCCTTCTTCCTCCCTTCCTCCCTCGTCCCTTCCTTCCTTCTTCCTTCCCTCTTCCTTCCTACCTCCTTTCCATCTTTCATTCCTCCCTTCTTTCCTCCCTTCCTTCCTTGACTCGAGGACAACAGGAGGGTTAAAACACAATGTTACAGCTTCAGTACATGTCCACTATTCTGTGTAAAGTCCTGACACACAGACACACACACACACACACACACACACACACACGCACACACACACACACACACACACACACACACACACACACACACACACCCTCCTACCCCCCCCCCCCCCCCCCCCCCCGGTGTGTTTGTTGAGCCTGACAGCGCTGCCTTGTACAGTACAAAGGAGCGGCTGCAGGCTGTTGTTGTTGTTGCGATGCGTTCGGGTGTCATCAGTCATCACGTCGCCCGTCAGCGGTGTGCGACCCATCGAGCTGCCGACCAATCACACCCAAGGGTGCTGGGGTTTTTTTTCTGAAACCGTGACAACAGCTCCGGTGGCGCGGTGGATGTTTTTGTCGTTCGTCCTTTTTGTCCTGCGACTCTGTTTCACTGAGAGTCATCAGAAAGTCACGATGATGTCACACAGAGCAGAGATGTGATGACATCACACAGAGCAGAGAAGTGATGACATCACACAGAGCAGAGATGTGATGACATCACACAGAGCAGAGATGTGATGACATCACACAGAGCAGATATGTGATGGAAGGTAAACACACTCACACACTTTATACTGCTAGAGCTGGGTTCCTTCCTTCCCTCCTTCCTTCCTCCCTCCTTTTCTTCCTTCTTTCCTTCCTTCCTCCCTTCCTTCCTTCCTTCCATCGGTCCTTCCTTCCTTCCTTCCTTCCATCTGTCCTTCTTGTCTCCGCTTCCTTCTCCTCCTCCTTTTCCTTCCTTCCTTCCATCCTTCCTTCCTTCCTTCCTTCTTTCCTTCCTTCCTTCCTTCCTTCCTTCTTCCCCCTTCCATCCATGCATGTTTCATTTCTGCTAGAGCGGGGAGGTCAAACATGAGGCCCGCGGGCCAGAACCGGCCTGCAAAGGCGTCAAATCCGGCCCACTTCTTTCCTTCCTCCCTTTCTTACTTCTTTCCTTCTTTGTTTCCTTCCCTCCGTCTGTCCTTGCTTCCTTCTTTCCTTCATTTTCTTTTCCTTTCTTCCTTTCCTTCATTCCTAATCCCTTTCCCTTCCTTCCTTCCTTCCTTCCTTGTTTCCTTCTTTCCTCCCTACTTCCCTTCTTCTTTTCCTTTCTCCCTCCCTCCCTCCTACCTTCTTTCCTCCCTCCCTCCCTCCTTCCTTCCTTCCTTCCTTCCATCCTTCCTCCATCCCTCCCTTCCTCTTTTCCTTTCTCCCTCCCTCCTACCTTCTAAATAAAACTGCCTTGCCTTGCCTTACCTTCTTTCCTCCCTCCCTTCCTTTTTCCTCCCTTCCATCCTTCTTTCCTCTCTTCCATCCTTCCTTCCTCCCTTCCTTCCTTCTTCCTCCCTTCCTTCCTTGACTCGAGGACACCAGGAGGGTTAATATTGGTTATGTGTGTGCAGGTATTCATGATCAGATTTATATTCTAACCTCAGGCCTGATGTTCATGTTGCTGCTACATGATGACTCTCTGATGGGATTCGTATTACACTGAGAGAAGAGTTGACTCAGCTTTCCTTCCTTCCTTCCTTCCTTCCTTCCTTCCTTCCTTCTGATGGCGTTCATATGACACTGAGAGAAGAGTTGACTCAGCTTCACTCATCGAGATGCTCTGAGTTAACTAGTGTGAACATGAAGGGTCGACTTCATTACCCTCAAACACTTTTGTTTGTGTATCAGATTTTTTTTGTTGACTCAACTTCGTGTCAAATCATTTAAACTTGAGTCGATTCATTAGGAGAACAAAAACACTTCCTCCATCCCCCTTCCATCCTTCCTTCTGTCCTTTCTTTACTCCCTTCTTCCCTTCCTCCCTTCCTCTTTTCCTTTTTCCCTTCCTCCCTCCTACCTTCCTTCTTGCTTCCTTCCTCCCTTCCATCCTTCCTTCCACCCTCCTTTCGTTCCTTCTTCCTCCCTTCCTCCCTTTCTTCCCTCCCTCCCTTCTTTCCTTCCTTCTTCCTCCTTTCCTTCCTTCTTCCTTTCCTTCTCCCTTCCTTCTTCCCTCCTTTCCTTCCTCCCTCTCTCCTTTCCTTCCTTCTTCCTTCCTTCCTTGACTCGAGGACACCAGGAGGGTTAATATAGGTTGTGTGTGTGCAGGTATTCATGATCAGAGAGTAATCAGTATCAGGTGATTTATATTCTAACCTCAGCAGCTGAAGACTTCTACTACCACTCTGAGTTCTTTATGTCCTGAGGCCTGATGTTCATGCTGCTGCTACATGATGATGATGTCTAATAACACACAGAGCTCATATTACTGTGTGTGTGTGTGTGTGTGTGTGTGTGTATGTGTGTGTGTGTGTGTGTGTGTGTGTGTATGTGTGTGTGTGTGTGTGTGTGTGTGTGTGTGTGTGTATGTCTGCAGGCAGCTGACACGCTCGCTGTCACGCTGTTTGTTTGTGTTTCAGTCTCTCAGCAGCTTTTAATCTGATGTTAAAAAGAGATGATACACTCGCTGACATCCTCCTCCTTCCTGCCTCTCTCCTTTCCTTCCTTATTCCTCCCTCCCTTCCTTCCTTCTTCCTTCCTCCCTCCCTTCCTTCCTTCTTCCTTCCTCCCTCCTTTCCTTCCTTCCTCCCTCCTTCCTTCCTTCCTCCCTCCTTCCTTCCTCCATCCCATCTTCATTTTGTCCTTCCTCCCTTCCTTCTTTCCTCTATTCTTCTTTCCTTCCTTTCTTCCTTCCTTCCTTCCTTCCTTCCTGCCTTCCTCCATCCCCTTCTTCATTTTGTCCTTCCTCCCTTCCTTCTTTCCTCCTTTCCTTCCTTCTTCCGCCCTCATTTCCTTCCTCCCTCCTTTCCTTCCTCCTTCCTCCTTCCTTTCCATCCTCCCTCCCTCCTTTCCTCCCTTCCTTCCTTCCTCCCTTCCTTCCTCCTTTCCTTCTTCCTTCCTCCCTTACTTCCCTGACTCGAGGACAACAGGAGGGTTAAATTTCACATTCAGGACCAGATTAAGGTTAAATTTAGTAACCATGACGACGGATTTTGTCCCCAACTGCAACAACAAAGCATCCTAAAAGTTGCAGTTATTATAATAACAGATATTTAAGTAATAAAGTTTAAAACAAACGATATAAACTGCTGCTCATAAAGTGAATTGATATCATGGTTCAGTTCTCAGGAGAAAAATCATTCAAATAAAACTTTAAACTAAACAAACAGCAACATAACTCATAATGACTTTCTATCCTCCGTCGCCGCCGCCGTCGCTTCATCGGAGCCGTTGGGCCAGAACCACTCCAGCCCACTTCTTTTCCTTCCTTCCTTTCTTACTTCTTTCCTTCTTTGTTTCCTTCCCTCTGTCCGTCCTTCCTTCCTTCTTTCCTTCATTTTCTTTTCCTTTCTTCCTTTCCTTCCTTGTTTCCTCCCTCTCTCCCTCCTTTCCTTCCTTCCTTCCTTCCTGTCTTCTCTTCCTTCTCCTCCTCCTTTTCCTTCCTCCCTTTCTTCCATCCTTCCTTCCTTCCTTCCTTCCTTTCTTCCTTCCTTCCTCCCTCCCTCCCTTCTTTCTTTCCTCCATCCCCCTTTCTTCCTTCTTTCCTCTGTTCTTCTTTCCTTCCTTCCTTCCTTCCTTCCTTCCTTCCTTCCTTCCTTCCTTCTTTTTTCCCATCCTTCCTTCCTTCCTTGTTTCCTTCCTTTCTTCCATCTTTCCTCCCTGTCTTCTTTTCCTTCCTTCCTCCTTTCCTTCTTTCTCCCTTTTTTCCTTCCTTCTTTCCTTCCCCCCTCCTTTCCTTCCTTAGTCCTCCCTTCCCTCCTCCTTTCCTTCTTTCTTCCACCTTTCCTCCCTGTCTTCTTTTCCTTCCTTCCTCCCTTCCTTCCGTCCTTCCTCCTTGCACAGATATTATAAAATCAGGATATTTAAGAAATAAAGTTTAAAGAAAACGATATAAACTTCTGCTCATAAAGTGAATTGATAGCATGGTTCAGTTCTCAGGAGAAAAATCATTCAAATAAAACTTTAAACTAAACAAACATCAACATAACTCATAATGACTTTCTATCCTCCGTCGCCGTCGTCGCTTCATCGGAGCCGTTGTTTTTTCCTCTTCCTGTTTTACGGCTGAACTTCATCATTCATGCAACACCGAGCTCACACTAGTTTCTACACTTCATTAATTTTTCCAATCAGAGAAGAAGTAGTTTGAGCGTGTAACGTTAACCTTGATTAACAGCGCCGTGAAATCAATACATGTTTAACGGGATGAGAGAAGTTTTAATTATCGCTCTATAAATCCATCCACACATGTTTCACTGTAGATTCATCTATACAGGAAGTAGGATCATAGTAGCTACTGTATTCACTTTGTGTTTTAGATAATAGTAATAATATCCTCTATGTGTGTGTTTGATATATATAAGAGTAAGGAGGGAGGGAGGAAGGAAGGAAAGGAAAGAAGGGAGGAAGAGAGGAAGGGAGGAAGAGAGGAAGGGAGGAAGAGAGGAAGTGAGGAAGAGAGGAAGGAAAGAAGGAAGGAATGAGGAAGGAAGGAGGGAAGGAAGGAAAAGTGGAAGGGAGGAAAGAAGGAAGGAAGTGAGGAAAGAAGGTAGGAAGGAAGGAAGAGAGGAAAGGAAGGAAGGACTGAGGAAGGAAGGAAG
>NC_070597.1:2730663-2733163 GCF_027409825.1 Scomber japonicus | reverse complement strand
AAAGAGGAAGAAGGAAACTGGGCCGGATTGGTCTAAAAGATGAATGTGCATTAAATTCCTCTCACTACTGTATATCTGAAACCATCCAAACTACAAACTTTTACAAGTTGGTCGTGGACGCTCGCTGGCATCGTGCACGCTCGCTGGCATTGTGCACGCTCGCTGGCATTGTGCACACTCGCTGGCATTGTGCACGCTCGCTGCCGTCTAACAGTCCGACAGTTCACTGCTCTGATCAGCCATTTTTTACGTTTTTAAAATCATGCATAGTTTGTGTAACATGTCATATTTTTGCATGTCATATGAAACGACGGTCTCATGCACTCTCCGCTGCCATCGTGCACGCTCGCTTGTCTCGTTCACAGCTCGCTGCCATTGTGCTCGCTCACTGGCATCGTGGACGCTCGCTGGCATTGTGCACGCTCGCTGGCATCGTGCACGCTCACTGCCATCGTGCACGCTCGCATTGTCTCGTTCACACTCACTGGCATTGTGCACGCTCACTGGCATCGTGAACGCTCGCTGCCATCGTGCACGCTCGCTTGTCTCGTTCACGCTCGCTGCCATTGTGCTCGCTCACTGGCATCGTGGACGCTCGCTGGCATTGTGCACGCTCGCTGGCATCGTGCACGCTCACTGCCATCGTGCACGCTTCGCTTGTCTCGTTCACACTCACTGGCATTGTGCACGCTCACTGGCATCGTGAACGCTCGCTGCCATCGTGCACGCTCGCTTGTCTCGTTCACGCTCGCTGCCATCGTGAACGCTCGCATGCCATCGTGTACGCTCACTGCCATCGTGCACATTTGCTGCCATCGTGCACGCTCGCCACACACAGTCCCGACAGTTCGCCGCTCTGATCAGCCGCCTCTAATCACTCTTTTCTTTCTGCGACAGTTTCTCTCTCTCTCTCTCTCTCTCCCTCTCTCTCTCTCTCCCTCCTCTCTCTCTCTCTCTCTCTCTCTCACACACACACACACACACACACATAAGAGAGGAGAGCTAAAGAGGTTTGCAATTATTTAGTTGAGGATAGAAATTACCCAGCCATTTGTGCGTAATGGGGAGGCTCTGTATTGTTACTGGGCCGTCTGAAATGAATCCATTAGAAATGTCGGAGAGCGAAAATGAGCCTCAGACGCTTCTCATTTCAAATCCCAGAGCTCATTTACACTCGTTACCAACAATTTGTGCCTTTGAGAACTCAAAGCTTGCTAATTTCTGTGAATAATACACAGAGAGAACAAGATAGATATTTTTCTTTTCTTTTTCATTTAGTTTTTTTTTTTTCTCCTGCCGGGCGTTCTGGTTGGAGGATGACCGCTGAGCCTCCTGGACTTCTCATAAAGGGAAACTAAATTAGAGTTGGTGATAATGGTCGGCCTTGATAATGAAAAAAAAGCTGTAATTAAGCAGCTGGAAGAAAAACAGATGTAATGTTTGAAAGTCAGACATCATTTGTTCGCCTCAAAGAAACATGTTAGATCATTATTTGCTTCTGGAATAAAACTTTATTGAAATACAGAAAATAAAATCTAATAAAATCTTTACATTTACCGTGAAGCCGGTTTATACAACGCTCCTTTAACGCACCATTCATTCATTTAACAGTCATTTAACTGTCCTTCCTTCCTCTCCTCCTCCTTTCCTCCTTACTCCTTCCCTCTTTCCTTCCTCCTTCCTTCCTCCTTCCTCCCTCCTTTCCTTCTTCCCTTCTTTCCTTCCTTCTTCCTCCATTCTCTCCTTTCTCCTTCTCTTCCTCTTCCTTCCCTCCTCTCACTCTCTCTTCCTCCTTCATCTTCCTTCTTCCTCCCTCTCTCTTCCTCCTCTTCCTTTCTTCCTTCCTCCTCTCCTCTTCTTTCCTTTCCTTCCTTCTCCCTCTCTCTTCCTTCCTCTCCTCCTTCTTCTTCCTTCCTTCTTTCCTCCCTCCTTTCCTTCCTTCTCTTCCTCCCTCTTTTCCTTCTCTTCCTCCCTCCTTTCCTTCCCCTTCCTCCTTTCCTTCCTTCTTCCTCCCTTCCACCCTCCTTTCCTTCCTTCTGTCCTTTCTTCTTCTTCCTTCCTTCCTTCCTTCCTTCCTTCTTTCCTTTCCCTTCCTTTCCTCCCTTCCTTCTTCCTCCCTTCCCCCCTCCTTTCTCCTTCCTTCCTTCCTCCCTCCTCTCTCTTTCTTCCTTCTCCTCTCTTCCTTCCTTCTTCCTCCCTTCCTCCCTCCTTTCCTTCCTTCTTCCTCCCTTCCTTTCTCCTTCCTCCCTCCTTTCCTTCCTTTCTCCCTCCTTTCATTCCTTCTTCCTCCTCTCCTCCTCTTCCTTCCTTTCTCTCCCTCCTTTCCTTCTTCTTTCCTTCCTTCCTTCCTTCCTTCCTTCCCTTCCTCCCTCCTTTCCTTCCTTTCTCCCTCCTTTCATTCCTTCTTCCTCCCTTCCTTCCTCACTTCCTTTTCCTTCCTTCCTTCGTCCCTCCTTCCCCTTTCCTTCCTTCCTTCTTCTCTCCTTCCTCCCTCCTTCTC
>NC_070597.1:2682111-2730163 GCF_027409825.1 Scomber japonicus | reverse complement strand
GAGGAGAAGGAAGGAAGGGAGGAAGGGAGGGAGGGAGGAAGAAGGAAGGAAAAGAGAGAGGAGGGAGGAAGGAAGGGAGTGAGGGAGGAATAAGGAAGGAAAGGAGGGAGAAATAAGGAAGGGAGGAAGGAAGGAAGGGAGGAAGAAGGAAGGGAGGAAGGAAAGGAAAGGAAGGAAGGAAGGAAGGAAGGAAGGAAGGACTATTTTTTTTTTTTTTTGTGTGTTCAGAGACCCCAAAAAAAGGATTATTACAACACTTTCAGCTTCTGTGCATCATATTCTTCCCCTCCTCCTCCTTCCTTCCTCTCCTCCTCCTTCCTTCCTCTTCTCCTCTTCCTCCTCTCCTTCTCCTCTCGGTTGATTTCGGCGGCCGCGGTTCAACAGTTCAAATGAGGCGGAAAGAAAAAGAAAAAGAGGCCGAACTTCAAACTGTGCCGTTAATTTATCAGCGAGTGTTAATGAAGAACACCCCCACTATCACAGCTCAGAGGAAAGAGAGAGAAAGGATAAAAAGGAGAGGAAGAGGAGAAAGAGGGAGAGGTTGAGATCATCTAAAGGACAACACTGCTGAGAATAACTCTGATTATTAAACACACGCTCCTTCTTTTCTTCTCTTCTCTGTTTCTCCGTCATCCTCAGCTCATCAACGCCTCCTTTTCTCTTTTTTCTTCTTCTTGTGTTTTCTCTCGTCTTTAACCTCCGTGTGTGTTTATAGACAGACGAGGAAGAAGGAAAGAAGAAAGGGAGGAAGGAAGGAAAGGAAGGAGGGAAGGAAAGAAGAAGGAGGGAGGGAGGGAGGAAGGACAGAAGGAAGCAAAGAAAGAGAGAAGGAGGGAGGGAGGGAGGAAGGTAAGGGGGAGGAAAGAAAGCAGGAAGAGAGGAAGGAAAGGAAGGAAAGAATGAAGGGAGGAGGGACAGACGGAAGAGAAGGAAGGAAGGAGGGAAGGAAAGAAGGACGGAGGGAGGAAGGAAAGCGGAAGGAAGGAAGGAGGGAAGGAAAGAAGGAGGGAGGGAGGAAGGACAGAAGGAAGGGAAGAACGAGAGAAGGAGGGAGGGAGGAAGGAAAAGAGGAAGGGAGGAAGGAAAGAAAGAAGGACAGAGTAAAGAAGGAAGGGAGGAAAGTAGGGAAGGAGGGAAGGAGGGAAGGAAAGGAAAGGAGGGAGGGAGGTGGAGGGAGGGTGGAGGGAGTGAGGGAGAGTGGGAAGGAGGAAGGACAGACGGGAAGGAAGGAAGGAAGGAAGGAAGGAAGGAAGGAATTGAATTAATCTGGTAAAAGCTCGCAGGTGTCACTTTAGCTCATCATGTTCCTGACTGAAATGCATCATGGGAAGTCGTAGTTTACCTCTTGCTCTCAGCTTTCAGACACTCAGCACATCTGGAAAGAAGAAAGAAAGAAGGAGGGAGGGGGGGGAGGGAAGAAAGAAGGACAGAGGAAAGAAGGAAGGGGTAGGGAGGGAGGAAGGACAGACGGAAGGAGGGAAGGAAAGAGGGAGGGAGGGAGGAAGGAAAGGAGGAGGGGGGGAAGGAAAGAAAGAAGCAGGGAGGGCCCCTACCTTCCTTCTTTCCTCTGTCCTTCTTTTTTCCTTTCCTCCCTCCCTCCTCCTTTCCTCCCTCCCTCCCTCTTTCCTTTCCTCCCTTCCTTCCTTCCTTGTTTTTATGAGTTCAGTTTCAAATGCAAATGAAAAGCTGTTAATGTTTTTATATATCAATATCAACATTTAATAATTCCTACTTTTAACTCCTGAATCCTGAAAGTCTGAGTTAAACGAAGCTGCACGCCGTCGAGCCGCCACTATCATGACAGCCTGTGTCCAGGTTGCGTAATCGCCTCCGTGAGTGCATTCAGGCCTGACTCTGTGTGTGTTTGTGTTTGTGTCTCATTTTGATAAAGAGCATCCCAGTTACCATGGCAACACACACACACACACACACACACACACACACACACACACGCATACAGAACAGCCTCATTCCCTCCTCTGTTGATGTGTATTGATTAGGTGGGAGTGTGTGTGTGTGTGTGTGTGGTGTGTGGTGTGTGGTGTTGTGTGTGTGGAGTGTGTGTGTGTGTGTGTGTGTGTGTGTGTGTGTGTGTGTTTCTGTGTGTGTGTGTGGTGTGTGGTGGATCATGCATGTCAGTGTGTGTTTAATCCGTTAATACACAAAGCATCCGTTAAATGTTTGTGTTTCGTTCCCTCCGAGAGAAACTGCTGCAGCCGTCACCGCTCACGACGTCCTCCCTCCCTCCTTCTATCTTTCTTTCCTTCCTTCTGTCCTTCCTCCCTCCATCCCTCCTTCTTTCCTTCCCTCCTTCCATCTGTCCTTCCTCCCTCCCTCCCTCCTTCTTTCTTTCCTCCCACCTACCTTCCTCTTTTCCTTTCTCCCTCCCTCCCTTCCTTCCTCATTTCCTCCGTCCTTCCTTTCCTTCCTCCCTTTCTTCTTTCCTTTCCTTTCCTTCTTCCTCCCTTCCTTCCTCCCTCCATCCCTCCTTCTTTCCTTCCCTCTTTCTTTCTTCACTTCCCTCCTTCCTCCCTCCTTCTTTCCTTCTGTCACCGCTCACGAGGAAGAAAAAAACAACCTTAATTCCTCATAAACAGTGTGATCAACCACGGTCTCCCTCCTCCTTCTTTCTATCTTTCCTCCCTTCATCTTTTCCTCCCTCCCTCCCTCCTTCCCTCCTCCCCCGACCTTCCTCCCTTCCTTCTTTCCTCTGTCCTTCTTCTTTCCTTCCTCCCTCCCTCCATCCCTCCTTCTTTCCTTCCCCCCTTCCTTCCTTCCATCTGTCCTTCTTTCTTTCCTTCCTCCCTCCCTCCTTCTTTCCTTCCCTCCTTCCGTCTGTCCTCCCTCCATCCCTCCTTCTTTCCTCCCTTCCTTCCTTCCTTCCCTCCCTCCATCCCTCCTTCTTTCCTTCCTCTCTTCCGTCTATCCTTCCTCCCTCCCTCTCTCCCTCCCTCCCTCTTTCTTTCCCTTCCCTCCTTCCTTTCCCTCCCTCCATCCCTCCTTCTTTCCTTCCCTCGTTCTTTCCTTCCGTATGTCCTTCCTCCCTCCCTCTCTCCCTCCCTCCTTCTTTCCTTTCCTTCCTCCCTTCCTTCTTTCCTCTGTCCTTTTTTCTTTCCTTACCCCCTTCCTCCCTCCCTGCTTCTTTCTTTCTTTCCTTTAAAAAACAACCTTAATTCCTCATAAACTCGTTAAATGAATCGGTTTATGAGCACTTTTCATGCATCCATGTAAAAAAAAAAAATCAATACCATAAAAAAAAAGAAAAAAAGAAAAGCGTGTCCGTTGGTCCACATTAGAGAAGCTAATAAACAGTGTGATCAACCACAGTCTGATTAATGCTAGCTGACAGTTAATGTGAACACGCTCCTGTAATCTCTGACAGGACGTCTTCATTACCGTGGTTACGATGAACACGGCGTCTGCAGCTTGTTGAACACTGAACACCCAGCTGTAAACATCCAGCCCAGGTCACACAGTCACACACACACACACACACACACACACACACACACACACACACACACACACACACACAGCCAAACATGCTCAGCTAATGCTCTCCTAATGATGCTGCTGCTGCTAGATAGAGGAAGAGGAAGAGGAGGATAGAGGAGGAAGAGGAAGAGGAGGAGGAAGAGGAGGAGGAAGAGGAGGAGGAAGAGGAGGAGGAAGAGGAGTGTGTTTATGGAGCTCTGGTGGAAACACACAGTAGGATCTGAGATAATTGCATCTTATTGCAGCGTCTTCAGTAAAAACACAAAAATAATCCTTCCTTCCTTCCTTCCTTCCCTCCTTTCCTTCCTCCCTTCCTTCTCTCCTAAATTCCTTCCTCTTTTCATCCTTACACCTTTCCTTCCTTCCTTCCTTCCTTCCTTCTTTCCTTCCTTCCTTCCTCCCTCCCTCCTTTCCTTCCTTCCTTCCTTTCTTTTTTCCTCCTTTCGTCCTTACACCTTTCCTTCCTTCCTTCCTTCCCCTCCCTCCTTACTCCTTTCCTTCCTTCCTTCCTTCCTTCCTTCCTTCCTTCCTCCTTTCCTCATCTCAAGACACTTGAGAGGTAGAAGTGGTGTGTGTGTGTGTGTGTGTGTGTGTGTGTGTGTGTGTGTTTCCTTGTGTGTGTGTGTGTTATTGTGTGTGTGTGTGTGTGTGTGTGTGACATCTTATTTGTACAGATATTTTCTTTTCTGTCTTTCTGAGTGGCAGACCTCTCGCTGACCCTACCATTGAAGCCGGGAATGTTTCTAATAGGATTTTTCTCCATGGAGAGCCGAGTGGGAGCGTCGAGGCGATCCTGTGTCATGCTGTTCCTTCAGGAAAGGTCTTGATCCTCTTTAAAGTAGAGAAGCAGAGAAGCACTTCTTTGACTCTGCTGTCGTCACGGCTGTGGGGACGAGAGCCTTAAGACTGACTGAGTCTCAATGAAAGTGTCCTGTAGGTTATTCTCCTCGAAAAACTGGAGCAGAGTCGAGAGTAGAATAAATGGACTGTACTTATATATCTGCCTTTCTAGTCTTACAACCACTCAAAGCACACATGCAGCATTATGTGACTCCAGCCATTCAAACCTTTCTGTTAGTATCAAGCGGGAGTTCCTGTCCTCTGAAATGAGGCCAACCAGGAAGTAACTTAGAGCTGCATTCTATCAAAAGGCCACCAGGGGGCGACCGTCTCTATACAAGTCAATGGAGAATTCACCAACTTCTCACTTGATTTCTAACCTCAGTAAACGTTTTCAAAATGTGTTTATGGTCTCAATCGCTAGTTTAAAGCCTTCTTCAATGCAGTATGATGTTCATTTGGGACATTTTGGCCTCCCTGATTTTATATGTGATGATAAAGCAGGGTATGCATTAGGGCGGGGCTACGTCATGATTGACAGGTTGATTGACCAATGTCAATCATGCAGCATTATGTGACTGCATCTAGCTGTTTAACCAGTTTCAGTAGAAGCATTGCATGTACATTAAACCTTTTCCACCTCTGCTGTCATTGTGGGTGAAATGACGAGAATCTGACTGACAGTCTGAATGAACGTGTACTGAAGGTTATTCTCCATGAATAACTGGAACAGAAAATGGACTGTACTTTTATAACTCCTTTCTAGTCTTGCAACCACTCAAAGCACATTTACACACACACACTTACACACCAATGGCAGCAATTTGGGGTTCATTGTCTTGTCCAAGGACACGTCGACTTGCAGACTGGACGAGCCGGGAATTGAACTGATCTTCAGATTAATGGATGGGCCTGCTCTCTCCCTCCTGAGCTGCAGTGCCAGCACCTTTACAGGCCTTGAACTTGTTGCTCTTATGGATGAGGGATAGTTCTGTTTTGAGCATGTTTAAAATCCTGTTATTTTCCATTTGAAGGCAGTTTTAAGCCCATAATGTAAAGCATTTCTTACCAGAGTGTCTTAACTGGGAATCAATCACGGCTCTGCTGCGACTCCCACACTCCAAAATGGTCCTTTGGTGGAGCTGAGGCTGGCTTGGCTGCACCTGGGTGTTTAGCGTGGAGGTGCTAACTCAAACTCCACGTACTCCGGTGGTAGTTAAACTCCGTTTGACACAGGTTGCATTTTACTTTTGACTTGTCAACTGAAGCGTCTGGAAGTGTTTTAAAGTTAAACAAGCCGTTCAAAAGTCCAGTAGCTCTCTTACTTTCCATCAGCGCGGTAGGTTTACTGCAGGAGGCCACTTCAAAGCATAGCGCTACAGCTAGAGGAGCCGTCTACGGGGGAGTAGAAGGGACAAAAAGGCTTGCAACGTTAAAATGAGATTAAAAAAAATTAACTTGTGGGGTTGAGCATAGCTCAGCGGGTTGAGCACCCGCCCCATGTGCTGAGGCTACAGTCCTCGCTGCAGGCGATCCCGGTTCGAATCCCGAGTCGAGCGATCTTATCCTGCGTGTCATTCCCCCTCTCTCTGCCTCCTGTTTCCTGTCTGTCTCCACTGTCCTGTCCATTAAAGGCAAAAAGCCCGAAAAAATATACTTTAAAAAAAAAAAAAAATTAACTTGTTATGGATTGCATTAATCTAATCACGATTAACGCATTGACGCTGACAGCCCTAATAAAAACCAACACTTTTCAGATACAGTGGTGTAATGGTAAACACCTGGTGACAGAGCTGGAATATGCTTCTCTAATGTTAATATTGCGCAACAACATGAAACCTCACAGTAAAAGCACGGCACCGTGTTAAAGCCGGCTTTGTGTTTCCTGTGACCGTCACCTTCTGTTGACTGCTGCGTTCTTTAAAGAGACGAAGAAGAAGAATAACACTTAAACAGAATATATTCATCCTGAGTTTACTGACACTGAACACAAAGGAAAAGTGCTACGCAGCAAGTGAAGTATTGATCTGTGCTTTAAACCAAACTCTTCTTTATCATCTTCCTTTTTATCTGCATCACAGCTGTTTACCCGTCCTCGCTTTGAATGAGACTCGATTAGTTGTAACTGCTTCTTATGTTTGTTTTTCACCTCTTTACTGCAGTGTGTGTGTGTGTGTGTGTGTGTGTGTGTGTGTGTGTGTGTGTGTGTGTGTGTGTGTGTGTGTGTATCGACTGACAGGTGGAGTGAACGGAGGGAAAAATACTGAGTGGGTGTTTAATTGTGCAGACTGTGATCTGATGTCTGAGAGGAAAATCTGAACCACTGACAAATAGGTTCAGGCATTAAAAGTAAAGAGTAGTGAGGATGCTTTTATACAAATAATGACATGAATAGTTTTTAATTTATCAATTAACTTGATCTGAAGTCTGAGTAAACAGCAGGAAGCTAAATTAAATCAGTGTTATTGCCTTTAAGGAGGGAAGGAAGGAAAGGAGGAAGAAGGAAGGAACACGGATTCTACTTATATGGTCATGAGGCAGAGTCATGGGCGGAGCGGGGAGGTTGCTATGGTTACGAGGGCTGGATCTGGAGGACATTGGTCAATCAACCTGTCAATCAGGACGTAGCCACGCCCTAATGCATACCCTGCTTTATCGTCACATATAAAATCAGGGAGGCCAAAATGTCCCAAATGAACATCATACTGCATTGAAGAAGGCTTTAAACTAGCGATTGAGACCATAAACACATTTTGAAAACGTTTACTGAGGTTAGAAATCAAGTGAGAAGTTGGTGAATTCTCCATTGACTTGTATAGAGACGGTCGCCCCCTGGTGGCCTTTTGATAGGATGCAGCTCTAAGTTACTTCCTGGTTGGCCTCATTTCAGAGGACCAGAGCTCCCCGCCTGGTTTTTTCCAGAAGTAGCGTTGCATCTTGGGTAATATGAGTGTGAGTAGTAGCGTTGCATCTTGGGTAATGTGAGTGTGAGTAGTAGCGTTGCATCTTGGGTAATGTGAGTGTGAGTAGTAGCGTTGCATCTTGGGTAATGTGAGTGTGAGTAGTAGCGTTGCATCTTGGGTAATGTGAGTGTGAGTAGTAGCGTTGCATCTTGGGTAATGTGAGTGTGAGTAGTAGCGTTGCATCTTGGGTAATGTGAGTGTGAGTAGTAGCGTTGCATCTTGGGTAATGTGAGTGTGAGTAGTAGCGTTGCATCTTGGGTAATGTGAGTGTGAGTAGTCAGCTCTTGATGCATACTCTGCATTTCTGGAGAATCTAGTAAACCATCCAGGAACTTCTCACATACTCTAAATCACATACTTCAAATGACGTCAGAGTTAGTAGAGTAGTAGGAGGGAGGAAGGAAGGAAGGAAGGAAAGAAGGAAAGGAGTGAATGACTAACAGACTCTCAGTGTGTGTAGGCAGTAAATGAACTCACGATGCTTTCTGAGTACATTTTCCTGAGAGGGATGTTCGGGGCTTTGAGAGGCTCGTTGCAGGCAGCAGGTTTTTTGTGACCTAATTAGGTCAGGCTCATTTTGTGTCTCTGCTCTCACTCAGAGCAATGAATGAAAACATGCTTGAGTTCTCTTCCACCCTCGTCTCGTCTTTGTCTCCGTCTAATTTGCGGCGGCGGACTCTACAACATGAAACCCCGATGAGACGACTGAATAATGGCTGCTGCTCTCGGCCCGTTGAGGTGGCGTCTCGCTCATCAGGCCGTACGTGATGATCCCCTCGGTGCTGCACTCTGTTTGCTGACAGTCTGTCTTCTGTTAACTCTCTCTCTCTCTGCAGCTCGCTACCTGGGACTCGGTTCATGGACTCAACGGCAGCCTGAAGGAGAGTCGGATAGAGAACGGCATGCAGGGAGTGACGGTCAAAGTGGTGACGCTACTGGTAGGTGACGTCTGTGGAGAGGTTATTGAAACTATTACAGCCCTGGGTCACATGTTCCTTCATCACCGTTAACACACACTATATTATTTTGACTCAATCCCACACACACACACACAAATACCCCTTTTCCACCGAGCTGGAGCCAGTGCTGGTTTGGAGCTAGTGCTAGAGCCAGTGCTCAGTTGGTGCTAATCCAAGCACGAACCTGTTGCTTTTCCACTGGCAAGGAGCCACGTGATTACGTCACTGTATAACGTAGCCAGCGCGGCCCACTAGCTGGCTAATAAACGTTAACCTCGCTAGCCAGCTAATAAATGTTAACCCTGCTAGCCGGCTAACAAACGTTAGCCCCGCTAGCGTGCACCTTTGAAGCACTTCCATGATTCACCAGTGAGAGGCAACAACATGGCACAAGGCATCTAGCTTGCCGGAAACGAAGAAGAAGAAGAAAAAGAAGAGGAAGAAGACAGCTATGGCAAAAAAATGATAAAAATAGTACTTTTAATCAACAAATCTTTAACTCTCTGTAAATGCCACGCTAGCTGGCTAGCTAATGAACGCTAACCCCGCTAGCCGGCTAATAAACGTAAACCCCGCTAGCCGGCTAATAAATGTTATCCCTGCTAGCCGGCTAGTAAACATTAGCCCCGCTAGCCGGCTAATAAATGTTAGCCCCGCTAGTCAGCTAATGAACGCTAACCCTGCTAGCCAGCTAATAAACGTTAGGCCACTGACGTAATCGGTTCTTGCTTTAGACTAACAAAGACTTGGTGCTTGCTCTGGCTCCGTTCTGAGGCTCGGGGCTAGAGCTTTGGCGGTGGAAAAGCAGAGAACCACTTTTCCTTCCTTCCTCCCTTCTTGTTTGTTTGTCAGGTTTTTGGGGGGGGGGTTTTTTTGGGGGGGGGGTTGAAGCAGCAGCAGATATTTGGAGAAGCTGTGTCTCTCTCTTCCTCTCTGCAGGAGGATCCCTTCGTCATGGTGGCAGAGAACATCCTGGGGCAGCCTAAGAGATATAAAGGTTTCTCCATCGACGTTCTGGACGCCCTCGCCAAGATCCTGGGCTTCAAATACGAGATCTACCAGGTGGGAAAGGGTTACCTTCCTTCTTATCTTCCTTCCTTCCTTTCTTCCTTCCTTCCTTCCTTCTACCAGGTGGGAAAGGGTTAGGGTCATGTGTTCAGGTTTAGTTCAGGTTTGAGTCAAAGTGACAGAAACATAAATCACAAGGAGAGGAGAAGAGAGAGCAGCGAAGAAGGAGGATGTTTTTAATCCTCAGTGATGTTTCCTTCCTTCCTTCCTTCTGTCCTTCATTCCTTCTTTCCCTCCTTCCTTCCTTCCATCTGTCCTTTCTTCCTCTCCTTCTGTCCTTCCTTCCTTTCTTCTGTCCTTCATTCCTTCTTTCCCTCCTTCCTTCCTTCCATCTGTCCTTCCTTCCTTCCTTCCTTCCTTCCTACTTTCCTACCTTCCTTCCTACTTTCCTACCTTCCTTCCTTCCTTCCTTCCTTACTACCTTCCTTCCTTCGTTTCTTCCTTCCTTCCTTCCTTATTTCCTTCCTTCCTACCTTCCTTCTTTCCTTCCTTCCTTCCTTCCTTCCTTTCTTTCTTTCTATCTGTCCTTTCTCCTTTCCTTCTGTCCTTCCTTCCTTCCTCCCTTCCTTCCTCCCTTCCTTCCTTCCTTTCTTCCTACCTTCCTACCTTAAGTCCAAGTGTGCTCCAAATAAGCCCACGTCATGATCATCAGTAATAGATTACACTTTTATTTATAATATAATTAAATTGCTCTAATCTCTCCCATGAAGCTCTGATTGGCTCAGTTTTCTCTTCTTTCTTTCTTCCTCCCTTCCTTTCTTCCTTTCTTCCTTCCTACCTTCCTTCCTACTTTCCTTCCTTCCCTCCTTCCTACTTTCCTACCTTCCTTCCTTCCTTCCTTCCTTCCTACTTTCCTTCCTTCCTACTTTCCTACCTTCCTTCCTTCCTTCCTTCTTTCCTACTTTCCTACCTTCCTTCCTTCCTTCCTACTTTCCTACCTTCCTTCCTTCCTTCCTACTTTCCTACCTTCCTTCCTTCTGTCCTTCATTCCTTCTTTCCCTCCTTCCTTCCTACCATCTGTCCTTTCTTCCTTCCTTCCTTCCTTCTGTCCTTCCTTCCTTCGTTTCTTCCTTCCGTCCTTCCTTATTTCCTTCCTTCCTACCTTCCTTCTTTCCTTCCTTCCTTCCTTCCTTTCTTTCTTTCCATCTGTCCTTTCTCCTTTCCTTCTGTCCTTCCTTCCTTCCTCCCTTCCTTCCTTCCTTTCTTCCTTCCTACCTTCCTTCCTACTTTCCTTCCTTCCCTCCTTCCTACTTTCCTACCTACCTTCCTTCCTTCCTTCCTTCCTACTTTCCTACCCTCCTTCCTTCCTACCATCTGTCCTTTCTTCCTTCCTTCCTTCCTTCTGTCCTTCCTTCCTTCGTTTCTTCCTTCCTTCCTACTCTCCTACCTTCCTTCCTTCCTTCCTACTTTCCTACCTTCCTTCCTTCTGTCCTTCATTCCTTCTTTCCCTCCTTCCTTCCTACCATCTGTCCTTTCTTCCTTCCTTCCTTCCTTCTTTCCTTCCTTCCTTCCTTTCTTTCCATCTGTCCTTTCTCCTTTCCTTCTGTCCTCCCTTCCTTCCTTCCTTTCTTCCTACCTTCCTACCTTAAGTCCAAGTGTGCTCCAAATAAGCCCACGTCATGATCATCAGTAATAGATTACACTTTATATTTATTATATAATTAAATTGCTCTAATCTCACCCACGAAGCTCTGATTGGTTCAGTTTTCTCTTCTTTCTTTCTTCCTACCTTCCTTCCTTCCTTCCTTACTACCTTCCTTCCTTCCTTCCTTCCTTACTACCTTCCTTTCTTCCTTTCTTCCTTCCTACCTTCCTTCCTACTTTCCTTCCTTCCCTCCTTCCTACTTTCCTTCCTTCCTACTTTCCTTCCTTCCTTCCTTCCTTCCTTTCTTCCTTCTTTCCTTCCTTCCTTTGTTTCTTCCTTCTTTCCTTTCTCCCTTCCTTCCTTCCTTCCTTCCTTCCTACTTTCCTACCTTCCTTCCTTCCTTCCTACTTTCCTACCTTCCTTCCTTCCTTCCTACTTTCCTACCTTCCTTCCTTCCTCCCTTTCTTCCTTCCTTCGTTTCTTCCTTCCTTCCTTCCTTATTTCCTTCCTTCCTTCCTTCCTTCCTTCCTTGAAGGAGCCCACGTCATGATCATCAGTAATAGATTACACTTTTATTTATTATATAATTAAATTGCTCTAATCTCACCCATGAAGCTCTGATTGGCTCAGTTTTCTCCAAATGATCGAAACACCAAAACTGTTTCTGACTTCAACAAAACCTCAAAACCTCAAAACCTTCAACCCTCACAGCTCAGAGCTCAGAGTGAGTTTCTCTCCACCTCAACACTTTCATTTATTTATATTTATATATATTTTCTTTTTTTGGATAGAGGCATTGATCCAGCACCTGGGCTAAACCAGCTCCTCCGCTCAGTGTGATTAGTTTAAGCGATACAAACACCTGAGCATCACACACACACACACACACACACACACACACACACACACACACACACACACACACACACACACACACACACACACACACACACACACTTCTGCCAGAACTTCCTGCAGCTCCGGCTCAGAGATGCCGGTCTAACCAAGTGAGACTAATACCTCCACCCTGCAGTTCATCTCCTGCAGCTGCAACACTTCCAGATAGAGGAGCAGACACACAACTACACACAACTACACACACACACACACACACACACACACACACACTGCTGCTACACTTCCAGATAGAGGAGCAGACACACAACTACACACAACTACACACACAACTACACATACACACACACACACACACACACACACACACACACACACACACTGCTGCTACACTTCCAGATAGAGGAGCAGACACACAACACACACAACTACACACACAACTACACACACAACTACACATACACACACACACACACACACAGACACGCACACACTGCTGCAACACTTCCAGATAGAGGAGCAGACACACAACTACACACAACTACACACAACTACACACAACTACACACAATACACACAACTACACACACACAACTATACACAACACACACACAGACACACAATACACAACTATACACAACAACACACAACACACAACACACACAACACATACACACACACTGCTACACACACACACAAACAGTTACACACTCACTGCTGCTACACACACACACACACACACTGCTACACACACACACTGCTACACACACACACACAGCTACACACACTGCTACACATACACACACTGCTGCTACACACACAGCTACACACACACACACTGCTGCTACACACACACACACACACTACTACTACACACACACACTGCTACACACACACACTGCTGCTACACACACAGCTACACACACACACACTGCTGCTACACACACACACACACACTACTACTACACACACACACTGCTACACACACACACTGCTGCTACACACACAGCTACACACACACACACTACTACTACACACACACACTGCTACACACACACACTGCTGCTACACACACACACTGCTACACACACACACACTGCTACACACACACACAGCTACACACACACACTGCTACACACACACTGCTGCTACACACACACACACAGCTACACACACACACACACACACACACACACACACACACACCCAGCTGTTATCTCAGTGTGCTGCAGCTCAGCCGCGTCCATCGTGACATAAAGAAGGTTTTAATGGCGGCTGCAGCAGATTTCCTCTCTGACAGCTGCAGCTTTATTTTATCTTCACGTAAACTTTTAAACTCATTTTACTTCCTGCTACACGTCAAGTTTGTTTTTCCCTCCGTGAGTCGACTGCAGCCTCAAAGGTTTAACCCATATATATACTGTTAGGGTCAAATTTAACGCCACAAATGTGCTTTTATTTTGAAATTCGATGGCTTTTTCTAAAGTGGCCTAAAATACATTTTCACATGAGAGATAAATCCATGAAAAACTGCTGGACATAGATTTTAAGAAAGGAGGGAGGGAGGAAGGGAGGAGGGAAGGAAGGAAGGAAGGAAGGAAGGATGGAAAGAAAGTAAGAAGGAAGGAAGGAAGGAAGGAAGGAAGGAAGGAAAGGAGGAAAGAAGAAGGGATGGAAGAAGGAAGGAAGGAGGGATGGAAAGGAGGGAGAAAGGAAGGAAAGGAGGGAGGAAAGGAGAGAGGAGTGAAGGAAGGAAAGAAAGGAGGGAGGAAGGAAAGGAGGAAGGAAAGAAGGAAGGGAGGGAGGGAAGGAAGGAAAGGATGGAGAAAGGAGGGAAGGGAGGAAGGAAAGGAGGGAGGAAGAAGGAAGGAATGAGGGAAGGAAGGACGGAAGGAAGGGAGGGCGGAAGGAGAGATGAAGGAAAGGAGGGAGGAAGAAGGGAGGGAGGAAAGAAGGGAGGGAGGAAGGAAGGAAGGAAGGAAGGACAGATGGAGGGAAGGACGGAAGGGAAGAAAGAAAGAAGGAAGGAAGGAAGGAAAGGAGGCAGGAAGAAGGAAGGGAGGAAGAAAGGACAGGACAAAGAAAAGAAGGAACAGTGGAACCAGACGACACAAGGGTTAATGATTGATGGTGAATGTATGAACAGGAACAGGAAGTAAAGGGTTAAAAACAGGAAGTAAAGGGTTAAATCTTCATATTTCTCAGAGTAGAATAAGAAAGTGAACTCAGCCTGGCTCGTCTGTATTTTTGGGTTTCCTGGCTGAACTCTCTCTTTGCTTCCAGGTGGCCGACAGTAAATATGGATCGAAGCTTCCCAACGGCTCGTGGAACGGGATGATCGGTGACCTCATCAACAAGGTAAACCCAACTTCTACTGTTAGTTCACTTTCACCACCAACACTAACCCAACTTCTACTGTTAGTTCACTTTCACCGCCAACACTAACCCAACTTCTACTGTTAGTTCACTTTCACCGCCAACACTAACCCAACTTCTACTGTTAGTTCACTTTCACCGCCAGCACTAACCCAACTTCTACTGTTAGTTCACTTTCACCGCCAACACTAACCCAACTTCTACTGTTAGTTCACTTTCACCGCCAACACTAACCCAACTTCTACTGTTAGTTCACTTTCACTTTCACCGCCAACACTAACCCAACTTCTACCGTTAGTTCACTTTCACCGCCAACACTAACCCAACTTCTACCGTTAGTTCACTTTCACCGCCAACACTAACCCAACTTCTACCGTTAGTTCACTTTCACCGCCAACACTAACCCAACTTCTACCGTTAGTTCACTTTCACCGCCAACACTAACCCAACTTCTACCGTTAGTTCACTTTCACCGCCAACACTAACCCAACTTCTACCGTTAGTTCACTTTCACCGCCAACACTAACCCAACTTCTACCGTTAGTTCACTTTCACCGCCAACACTAACCCAACTTCTACCGTTAGTTCACTTTCACCGCCAACACTAACCCAACTTCTACCGTTAGTTCACTTTCACCGCCAACACTAACCCAACTTCTACCGTTAGTTCACTTTCACCGCCAACACTAACCCAACTTCTACCGTTAGTTCACTTTCACCGCCAACACTAACCCAACTTCTACCGTTAGTTCACTTTCACCGCCAACACTAACCCAACTTCTACCGTTAGTTCACTTTCACCGCCAACACTAACCCAACTTCTACCGTTAGTTCACTTTCACCGCCAACACTAACCCAACTTCTACCGTTAGTTCACTTTCACCGCCAACACTAACCCAACTTCTACCGTTAGTTCACTTTCACCGCCAACACTAACCCAACTTCTACCGTTAGTTCACTTTCACCGCCAACACTAACCCAACTTCTACCGTTAGTTCACTTTCACCGCCAACACTAACCCAACTTCTACCGTTAGTTCACTTTCACCCCCAACACTAACCCAACTTCTACTGTTAGTTCACTTTCACCGCCAACACTAACCCAACTTCTACTGTTAGTTCACTTTCACCGCCAACACTAACCCAACTTCTACTGTTAGTTCACTTTCACCACCAGCACTAACCCAACCTCTACTGTTAGTTCACTTTCACCACCAGCACTAACCCAACTTCTACTGTTAGTTCACTTTCACCGACAGCACTAACCCAACTTCTACTGTTAGTTCACTTTCACCGCCAACACTAACCCAACTTCTACTGTTAGTTCAGTTTCACCGCCAGCACTAACCCAACTTCTACTGTTAGTTCACTTTCACCACCAACACTAACCCAACTTCTACTGTTAGTTCACTTTCACCGCCAACACTAACCCAACTTCTACTGTTAGTTCACTTTCACCACCAACACTAACCCAACTTCTACTGTTAGTTCACTTTCACCTGCAGCACTAACCCAATGTCTCTCTGAGCTCCACATGGAGGGAAATCTGCTATCTTTATCTGTGGATAAATTAACTTTGTTCCTCCTCCACCACCTCCTCCTCCTCTTCCTCCTCCTCCAACTCCTCTTCCTTCTCCTCCTCCTCCTCCTCCCCCTCCTCCTTCACCTCCTTCACCTCTTCCTCTTTCTCCTCCTTTTCCTCCTATTCGTCCTCCACCTCCTCCTCCTCCCCAACCACCTCCTCTTCCTCTCCTCCACTAACTCCATCTCCTCCTCTTCCTCCTCCTCCGCTCCCTCCTCTTCCTCCTGCTCTTCCTCCACCACCTCCTCCTCCTCTTCCTCCTCCTCCTCCTCACCCTCTTCCTCCTCCTCCTCCCCCTCCTCCTCTCCCTCCTCTCCTTCCTCCTCCCCCTCCTCCACCACCACCACCTCCTCTTCCTCCTCCTCCTCCCCACCACCTCCTCTTACTCTTCCCTCTCCTCCTTTTCCTCCTCTTCCTCCTCCTCGTCTTCCTCCTCGTCTTCCTCCCCCTCCTCTTCCCCCCCCCACCTTCACCTTCTCCTCCTCTTCCTCCTCCTCTTCCTCTTTCTCCTCCCCTTCTCCTCCTCCTCCTCCTCTTCCTCCTCCTCCTTCTCCTTGTCGTCTTTCTCCTCCTTCACCTCTTCCTCTTTCTCCTCCTTTTCCTCCTCTTCGTCCTCTTCCTCCACCACCACCTCCTCATCCTTCACCTCTTCCTCCTCCTCTTCCTTCTTCACCCCCCCTCCCACTCCCCCTCCTCTTCCTTCTCCACCCAATCTTCCACCCACTCCTCCACCCACTCCTCTTCCTCCTCCTTCTCCACCTCCTCTTCCTCCTCCTCCTCCACCTCTTCCTCCTCCTCCTCCTTCTCCACCTCCCACTCCCCCTCCTCTTCCTCCTCCACCCACTCCACCTCCTCCCCCTCCTCTCCCTCCTCCTCCTCCAGAGAGCCGACCTGGCGGTGTCGGCCATCACCATCACCCCGGAGCGTGAGAACATCGTGGACTTCAGTAAGCGTTACCTTGACTACAGCGTTGGCATCCTGCTGAGGAAACCCGAGGAGAAGATCAACATCTTCTCTCTGTTCGCTCCGTTCGACCTCGCCGTGTGGGCGTGCATCGCCGCCGCCATCCCCGTGGTCGGCGTGCTCATCTTCCTGCTCAACCGGCTGCAGGCGCTGCGCTCCTCCTCCAATCAGAACGTGCCGCCGGGGCAGCCGGCCAATGGCGTTGGGTCTGGTACTCTGCACAGCGCCATCTGGATCGTGTACGGAGCGTTCGTACAGCAAGGTGAGACTGACTTCTATCTATCTATCTATCCATCTATCCATCTATCCATCTATCTATCTATCTATCTATCTATCTATCCATCCATCTGTTTGCCTATATGATTCAAGGACGATATTGGTTCATTTAAACGATATGATCCGAATCGATTCAGTAACTTTTTAGCCAAAACTTCAACCAGTGTGACTGAAATAAATACCTGGATACTGGACACTGCAGGTGAAGTTTCCTAGATCCCTGTTGTTTCTTGTAATAGGGAACCCCTATTACAGGGCTAGGGTTTAATGATCAGCCCATGCCAGTTTTGTACGACACTCTAACAACAGATTGCATGACTTAGTGTAACGTTAAAGCATCTTTCATAGTCCTGACCCAACAAGGATTCTCCTGAACTCACTTCAGTCAATCAGTCTTTATTTATATAGCACCAAATCACAACAAAAATCATCTAAAAGCACTTTTCACATATGTCAGGTCTAGATCGTACTCTTTAATTTAATATAAAGAAACCCAACACTCCTCCACGAGCAGCACTTGGTGACAGCAGCAAGAAAAAACTCCCTTTAACAAGAAGGAACCTCAGGCAGAACCATCTACCTCAAACTCTGCCAGCATCTATCAGCACTTCTCTAGTTTTAGTTTTTTTAGGGCTGTCAAACGATTAATTTTTAAAATTGAGATTAATCGCAGAATTTCCATAGTTAATCACGATTAATGGCGTTTTGAATTGCATGTTTAAAATCCTGTTATTTTCCATTTGAAGGCAGTTTTAAGCCCATAATGTAAAGCATTTCTTACCAGAGTGTCTTAACTGGGAATCAATCACGGCTCTGCTGCGACTCCCACACTCCAAAATGGTCCTTTGGTGGAGCTGAGGCTGGCTTGGCTGCACCTGGGTGTTTAGCGTGGCACAGTTTGACACAGGTTGCATTTTACTTTTGACTTGTCAACTGAAGCGTCTGGAAGTGTTTTAAAGTTAAACAAGCCGTTCAAAAGTCCAGTAGCTCTCTTACTTTCCATCAGCGCGGTAGGTTTACTGCAGGAGGCCACTTCAAAGCATAGCGCTACAGCTAGAGGAGCCGTCTACGGGGGAGTAGAAGGGACAAAAAGGCTTGCAACATTAAAATGAGATTAAAAAAATTAACTCGTTATGAATTGCATTAATCTAATCGTGATTAACGCGTTAACACTGACAGCCCTGTTTTTTTTTCATGGTTTTCTTTATTTTTTCATCAAACACAGTCTGATAAACATCTGTGAACTCTACCTGCCCCTGCAGCAGAGAGCAGCCCGACCAAAGTTCAGTGCAGACATTAAATATGAACCATAACTGGCTTCATCTGCTGTTACAGTGGCGGCTTTTTATCATTCAGTGGAGGCTTTTATGTTAATGTTCCTTATGACTTCATTTAGACCTAACGGGACATTTACAGAGAGAGCAGCCGTCTGTTTCTCTCTCACGCTGCATGACTGATGGATCCTAAAACTTATTTTGCTGTTGAAGTCTTAATGAATGAACAGCGCTACGTTTCCATCAGCATCATTTAACGTTATCAGAGAGTGAATCCACATATAGGCTCAGAGAGAGAGAGAGATGCTCAGAGTATTACTCCTTCCTCCTTCCCTTCCCTCCTTACTCCTTTCCTTACTCCTTCCTTCCTTTCTTCCTTCCTCCCTCCTTTCCTTCCTTTCTCCCTCACTCCTTTCCTTCCTTCCTCCCTCCTTACTCCTTTTCTTCCTCCCTTCCTCCTCTCCTTCCTTCCTTCCTTCCTCCCTCCTTACTACTTTTCGTCCTCCCTTCCTCCCTTCTCTCTCTCCTTCCTTCCTTCCTTCCTTCCTTCTTCCCTCCCTCCTTACTCCTTTCCTTACTCCTTCCTTTCTTCCTTCCTTCCTCCCTCACTCCTTTCCTTCCTTCCTCCCTCCTTACTCCTTTTCTTCCTCCCTTCCTCCTCTCCTTCCTTCCTTCCTTCCTCCCTCCTTACTACTTTTCGTCCTCCCTTCCTCCCTTCTCTCTCTCCTTCCTTCCTTCCTTCCTCCTTTCCTTCCTCCCTCCCTACTCTTTCCTTCCTTCCTTCCTTCCTTCCTTCCTTCCTTCCTTCCTTCCTCCCTCACTCCCTCTCTCCCTCCCTCCTTACTCCCTTTCTTCCTTTCTTCCTTCCTTCTCTCCTTACTTCCTCCTTTCCTTCCTTCCTCCCTCTCTCCCTCCTTACTTGCTACGTTTCCATCAGCATCATTTAACGTTATCAGAGAGTGAATCCACATATAGGCTCAGAGAGAGAGAGAGATGCTCAGAGTATTACTCCTTCCTCCTTCCCTTCCCTCCTTACTCCTTTCCTTACTCCTTCCTTCCTTTCTTCCTTCCTCCCTCCTTTCCTTCCTTTCTCCCTCACTCCTTTCCTTCCTTCCTCCCTCCTTACTCCTTTTCTTCCTCCCTTCCTCCTCTCCTTCCTTCCTTCCTTCCTCCCTCCTTACTACTTTTCGTCCTCCCTTCCTCCCTTCTCTCTCTCCTTCCTTCCTTCCTTCCTTCCTTCTTCCCTCCCTCCTTACTCCTTTCCTTACTCCTTCCTTTCTTCCTTCCTTCCTCCCTCACTCCTTTCCTTCCTTCCTCCCTCCTTACTCCTTTTCTTCCTCCCTTCCTCCTCTCCTTCCTTCCTTCCTTCCTCCCTCCTTACTACTTTTCGTCCTCCCTTCCTCCCTTCTCTCTCTCCTTCCTTCCTTCCTTCCTCCTTTCCTTCCTCCCTCCCTACTCTTTCCTTCCTTCCTTCCTTCCTTCCTTCCTTCCTTCCTTCCTTCCTCCCTCACTCCCTCTCTCCCTCCCTCCTTACTCCCTTTCTTCCTTTCTTCCTTCCTTCTCTCCTTACTTCCTCCTTTCCTTCCTTCCTCCCTCTCTCCCTCCTTACTTGCTACGTTTCCATCAGCATCATTTAACGTTATCAGAGAGTGAATCCACATATAGGCTCAGAGAGAGAGAGAGATGCTCAGAGTATTACTGCGCTTGTTTGAGGGGATTTTAACTTCTTTCGCTCCGGTCGCATCACAAGGGGAAAATATCTGATGTGAGAAGAATCAGCTGCTGGAAGGAGGAAGGAAGGAAAGGAGGGAGGGAGGAAGGAAGGAAGGAAGGAAGGAAAGGAGGGAGGAAGGATCACAAGGGGAAAATATCTGATGTGAGAAGAATCAGCTGCTGGAAGGAGGAAGGAAGGAAAGGAGTAAGGGAGGAAGGAAGGAAAGGAGGGAGGAAAGGAGTGAGGGAGGAAGGCAGGAAGGAAAGGAGGGAGGAAGGATCACAAGGGGAAAATATCTGATGTGAGAAGAATCAGCTGCTGGAAGGAGGAAGGAAGGAAAGGAGTAAGGGAGGAAGGAAGGAAAGGAGGGAGGAAGGATCACAAGGGGAAAATATCTGATGTGAGGAGAATCAGCTACTGGAAGGAGGAAGGAAGGAAAGGAGTAAGGGAGGAAGGAAGGAAAGGAGGGAGGAAGGATCACAAGGGGAAAATATCTGATATGAGAAGAATCAGCTGCTGGAAGGAGGAAGGAAGGAAAGGAGTGAGGGAGGAAGGAAGGAAAGGAGTGAGGGAGGAAGGAAGGAAGGAAAGGAGGGAGGAAGGATCACAAGGGGAAAATATCTGATGTGAGGAGAATCAGCTGCTTCACATCGACTCTCTCACAGTGTTTCATTCAGTAGGTTTTTAACCTTCCTGTCGTCCTCCCGGGTCAAATTGACCCCATCTCTTTTGACTGTTCCTTCCTTCCTTCCTTCCTTCCATCCTCCCTTCCTCCCTCCTTGCTCCTTTTCCCCTTCAGCGGACCAGAACCGGCCCGCTGAAGGGTACGATCTGGCCCACTTTCCTTTCTGTGTCCTTTCCCTTCCATCTGTCCTTCCTACCTTCCTTTTTTCCTTTCTTCGTTAGTTTGTTCCTTCCTTCCTTCCTTCCTTACTTCCTTTCTTCCTTCCTTCCTTCCTTCCTTCCTTCCCTCATTCTTTGCTTCCTACCTACCTACCTTCCTTTCCTTCCTTCCTTCCTTCCTTACTTCCTTTCTTCCCTCATTCCTTCCTTCCTACCTACCTTCCATCCTTCCTTCCCTCCTTCTGTATTTCCTTCCTACCTTTCTTCCCTCTTTCTTTTTGTCTGTCTTTCCTTCCTTCCTCCGTTTCTTCCATCTGTCCTTCCTTCCTTCCTCCCCTTTTTCCTTCTGTCGTTCCTTCCTTCCTTCGTCACAGGTTTGATCCCTGCATGTGTCTCAGTGCGCTGTCCTCACACTTCGACCCGTCTCTCTCTCTCTCAGATCGTCTCTCAGCTCGGCCGCTCAGCTGTTCGGCTGAAATCAATCACAGCGAGGGGAAGATTAGCTGCCGTGTAAAGATGGATTTCAGTTTGCTTTTTTTTTTTAAGAGGGTTTTTAATTTAGAGCAGTTACACGGATTATGCAGCAAAAAGGATTTGTAGCATCTGAAATATTTAACAGAGAAGCAGAAGCAAGACCATCGAACTTTGAAGTGCTTAAATGAATTAGTGGGAGGCAGATTACAGCGAGAGAGAGAGAGATCCAGGAAACTTCATCTGTGGAACAATGGCTGCAGATTTATGAATGTTTCTTTTAACCTCAAACTGATCCCGAATCTGCTTTTTATCTTTATATCTTTACCTTAAATCAGCTGTTTGAAAAAAAAGTGACTTTACAGAGATGTTTTATTCATGGTGATTCTACAGACTTTGGTTTTAAATCAAGAAATTCTCACATATAAAGAAAATAAAACATTAAAGTCCATGAATAAAGTTATTTGTAATAAAGTGGAAGGACATAGATTTTCATTTTTTAACAAACGTCCTCTCAAAGGTCTAAAAATGTAATCGGTCCCCGTAATGATAGCAGAACAAGAACACACACACACACACACACACAGTAACACATCCACACTCATACACACTGTAACACACACATACACACACACACACACACTCACACACAAAGACACACATACACACTCACACACACACTGTAACACCTGCAAACATGAATGTTCAAACCCACTAACCTTTATACATATGTACAAGGAGATCCACACACACACTTTAACACACACATACACATTCACACACCCACGCTCACACACACTCACGCACAAAGACACACATACAAACACACTCACACACAAAGACACACATACATACTCACACACACACACTGTAACACCTGCAAACATGAATGTTCAAATCTTCTAACCCTCATATGTATGTACAAGGAGATCCACACACTCTCACACACACACACACACACACACACACAGCAGCGGCACCCAGCTGCATCTATTATGGTCTGGCAGGTTGCCTAGGAAACCTTTTAGTTCTAACAGGTTGTGATTAGATGCAGCCGCGCCGCCTGTGATGAAGCGGCCGCTCTCGCTTGCTGTTTTGAAGCAGGCGGCAGGTGGCCGCCACGGTTGCCGGGAGCAACCTGTAACTGAGATGTCACAGGTCTGATCCCCTGTAACATGTGTCCATTAACACCTGTGTGATCTGGAGCTGGATGGATGGAAACACTGGAAAACACCCAGTATGGGGTTAGAGAGAGTCTGAATGAAGGCCAGCAGGTGTGTGTGTGTGTGTGTGTGTGTGTGTGTGTGTGTGTGTGTGTGTGTGTGTGACTTTAGCCACTTTTGAGGACACAAACCACACTAAGTTGATTGATTTGGGACAAAATGTGATTTTAGGGTCTAAGTCTATTTAAATACCCCAAAACTGATCTGAAATCTGTGTGTGTGTGTGTGTGTGTGTGTGTGTGTGTGTGTGTGTGTGTGTGTGTGTTAATAGGTGGGGAAGGCGCGGTCGGTTCGGTGGCTCTCAGGATCGTCATGGGCAGCTGGTGGCTCTTCACGCTCATTGTGTGTTCATCGTACACCGCTAACCTGGCAGCGTATCTCACCGTGTCACGCATGGACCACGCTATACGGTAAGACACACATACACACACATACACGTTTTTAATACCTCGTGGGGACCCTGACTGGGTGGGTTCCAGCCTTTCTAAAGGGTCTAGAGACGTAATTTTAACTCTTAAATTCATCATAATTCTGTTTGACCAGGATAGACAAACACACACACACACACACACACATACACGTTTTACTACCTCGTGGGGACCCTGACTGGGTGGGTTCCAGCCTTTCTAAAGGGTCTAGAGACGTAATTTTAACTCTTAAATTCATCATAATTCTGTTTGACCAGGATAGACAAACACACACACACACACACACACACATACACGTTTTACTACCTCGTGGGGACCCTGACTGGGTGGGTTCCAGCCTTTCTAAAGGGTCTAGAGACGTAATTTTAACTCCTAAATTCATCATAATTCTGTTTGACCAGGATAGAAAAACGCACACACACACACACACACACACACACACACACACACACACACATACACACACAGCAGCAGCAGCTATTCGTCTTCATCAGCCGGACTAAAGTGAGTTCATTTAGTGTTTTTATGATCGGAGTCAGTCTGAATAAAGTTTACGGTGTTCATGTTCTTTAAAGACTTCACAGCTGTGACCCTGCTTCCACTAAACGGAGGTGATATCTTTTAATTGATCTCTGCGGAGAAATCGATTAACAGTCACGATAAAAATTGATTCAGCAGTTAAAACTAAATGCATGAATGCAGTCGTTAAAAAAATGTGGAAAAATGTAAATATTTAACTTCTTTTTTTGCACAGTCTGATGCAGTCAGCTGATAATTTTACATATATACACAAATATACAGTTTTTGCATTGGTTGATTAAATGTAATTATCAAACACTTGTGACTTGTAGCCACGCCCTAATGCATACCCTGCTTTATCGTCACATATAAAATCAGGGAGGCCAAAATGTCCCAAATGAACATCATACTGCATTGAAGAAGGCTTTAAACTAGCGATTGAGACCATAAACACATTTTGAAAACGTTTACTGAGGTTAGAAATCAAGTGAGAAGTTGGTGAATTCTCCATTGACTTGTATAGAGACGGTCGCCCCCTGGTGGCCTTTTGATAGAATGCAGCTCTAAGTTACTTCCTGGTTGGCCTCATTTCAGAGGACCGGAGCTCCCTGCCTGTATTAAACCAGTACTGTAATACTACATACTACATCACTATAATACTTTAACCTAAATAGATACTAATAGATAGAATTGATGCATACATTTAGCTGTTTTGGTTGTTTTACTTTTGCTTTAAGGGTTTGAGTGCTTCTTTCACAGCTGCAGGTTGGAGAAGCAGAGAGCTGATCTTATGATAAATGTAGAAGGTTCACTGTTAAAGCTTAAAATAAATGAACCTCTGAGTTCAAGTGTTTAATGTATCTGAAAGCAGAGAGAGTCTTGTGTTTAACACTCTGCCTGCCGACATTTAACCCTCCTGTTGTTCGTCAGGAACATTAAACATTAAACTCTCAGCTGGAGATGCTGCAGAAAAACAGTTTCAAAGTGTTCAGAAGTTCAAAATATGATTTGCATTATCATGTAGAGCTTCATAAATTCTGGATATCTCATGAATAAAAATGAATAAACTCACAAAACATGATGACTTAGAAAGAGAGAGAGAACAAAAGAGACTTTAATATTAAAGCAAGAGCACGAATTGAGTTATATTTGTTATTAAACTTTAAGTCACAGCAGTGGTTTCATTCACACAGCTCTAATGTAGTGAAGTCAGATAATTATTAATAATAATAATAATCAACTTTTTAGGATTACCTGAAAGTCCTAGAAGCCTTTCACTCTGCAGCAAACTGTTAAAGAAGACAGGAAGGAAGGAAGGAAGGAAGGAAGGAAGGAAAGGAAGAACCGAAGGAAGGAACGAAGGAAATATGGAAGTACAAAGTGAAGGAAGGAAAGAAGGAAGGAAGGAAATAAGGAAGTATAAAGTTAAGGATGGATGGGAGGAAGGTATGTCTTTGGTGTAACCATAAAAAGGAAGGAAAGAAGACAAAAAACAGGGAAGGGTTAGGAAAGAAGGAAAGAAAGATGGGAAGGAAGGAAGGAGGTAAAAAGTGAAGAAAGGATTATGGTAAAAATGTCTAAGTGGTGTAACCATAAAAACTTTGTACCAAATAATTGAACTTGCTTAAAAACAGTAAATTATCAACTAGTTTGATGATCTTACTTTATAACTTTTTATATTTTGTTTGTTTTACTTTAAAACTAAAAAACTAAACATAAAGAAAAGTAAGAGGAGAAATGTAAACGTGTTTTCATATCAGTATTTAAAATAAAACCTGAATATAATTGAAAAAAGGTTCATAGTCCTCTAAATATTACATCTACACTAATTTACTTTGTTTCTGCTCAATATAGATTTAATTATATTAATCAATCTATCAACATAATCCAACCAAAGAAAACTGTTAAATTATATATAAATGTTATTTTTTAAGCTTCTCTTTTCATTTAATTTAGATTTTTAAACATCTCAACACAAACACGCTGCTCCGTTAAAGGACACAGAGTCATTTTAATTAAACTTCATGTTGACTGAGAACAGAGAAACATGTCCAACCAGCTTCTTTTATTTAAGCCCAGGATGAAAATATGAATCCTAACAACGAGCTTCCTGAGCCTCAGACTGTAATTTCATGTTCCAGGTATGATTTGTGTTTTATTAATAAAAACTACTTTCATCCTTCAGAGGAAAAAAAACTGTAATTTCATCAAATAACTAGTTTGAAAAACAAGAAAAGTTGTTTCTTCTTTATTTTCCTCCAAAGTTTACTTTGAAATATATTGCAGCTTTGCACTCTGTCAGTAAACCAACTTATTAATCATGTTTTATTAAACTTTAATTGATAGGAAGAAAGAAAGAAAGAAATAAAGAAGGAAAGAAAGAAAGATGGAAGGACAGAGGAAAGGAAGGACAGAGGAAAGAAGGAAGGAAGGGAGGAAGGAAGGAAAGACAGACAGAGGAAAGAAGGAAGGGAGGAAGGAAAGGACAGGAAGGAACGAAGGATGGATGGGTGGAAGGATGAAAGGGAGGAAGAAGGAAGGAAGGAAGGTAGCAGGGAGGAAGGAAGGGAGGAAAGAAAAGAAGAAGGAAGGATGGAAGGGAGGAAGAAAGAAGGAAAGGAAAGGAAGGAATGAAAGGAAGGAGGAAGGAAGGATGGAAAGGAGGAACAGAGGAAAGAAGGAAGGTGGCAGGGAGGAAGAAGGGAGGAAGGGAGGGAAGAAGGACAGAGGAAAGAAGGAAGGGAGGAAAGGAAGGAAGGAAGGAAGGAAAGGAAGGAAGAAGGAAGGATGGAAGGGAGGAAGGAAGAAAGAAGGAAAGGATGGAAGGAAAGGAAGGAAGGACAGAGAAAAGAAGGAAGGTAGCAGGGAGGAAGGGAGGGAGGAAAGGAAGGGAGGAAAGAAGGAAGGGAGAAAGGAAAAGAAGGAAGGAAGGAAGAAAGAAGGATGGAGAAAGGAAAGGAAGGAAGGATGAAAGGGAGGAGCTTCTTTTATTTAAGCCCAGGATGAAAATATGAATCCTAACAACGAGCTTCCTGAGCCTCAGACTGTAATTTCATGTTCCAGGTATGATTTGTGTTTTATTAATAAAAACTACTTTCATCCTTCAGAGGAAAAAATAAACTGTAATTTCATCAAATAACTAGTTTGAAAAACAAGAAAAGTTGTTTCTTCTTTATTTTCCTCCAAAGTAACAAACAGCTATCTATATGAGTTATTGCAGAAAGAAAGAAAGAAAGAAAGAAAGAAAGAAAGATGGAAGGGAGGAAGAAAGAAGGAAAGGAAGGAAGGAAAGAAAGGAAGGACAGAGGAAAGAAGGAAGGAAGGAAGGTAGCAGGGAGGATGGAAGGGAGGAAAAGAAGGGAGGAAGGGAGGAAAGAAGGAACGGAGGAAGGAAGGAAGGATGGGTGGAAGGATAAAAGGGAGGAAGAAGGAAGGAAGGGAGGAAGGAAAGGAGGAAAGGAAGGAAAGAAGGAAGGGAGGAAGGAAAGGAGTGAAGGAAGGAAGGACAGAGGAAAGAAGGAAGGGAGGAAGGAAAGGAGGGAAGGAATGGAGAAAAGGAAAGGAAAGGAGGAAAGAAGGAAGGGAGGAAGAAAAAAGGATAGAAGGGAGGAAAGAAGGAAGGATGGAAGGGAGGAAGAAAGAAGGAAAGGAAGGAAGGAAGAAATAATGATGGAAGGGAGGAAAGAAGGAAGGGAGGAAGGAAACGAAGGGAGGAAGGAAACGAAGGAAGGAAGAAAGAAGGATGGAAGGGAGGAAGAAAGAAGGAAGGGAGGAAAGGAAAGGAAAGGAAAGGAAGGGAGGAAAGAAGGAAGGGAGGAAGGAAAGGAAAGGAAAGGAAGGGAAGAAAGAAGGAAGGGAGGAAGGAAAGGAAGGAAGGGAAGAAGGAAATGAAGGAAGGATGAAAGGGAGGAGCTTCTTTTATTTAAGCCCAGGATGAAAATATGAATCCTACCAACGAGCTTCCTGAGCCTCAGACTGTGATTTCATGTTCCAGGTATGATTTGTGTTTTATTAATAAAAACTACTTTCATCCTTCAGAGGAAAAAAAACTGTAATTTCATCAAATAACTAGTTTGGAAACAAGAAAAGTTGTTTCTTCTTTATTTTCCTCCAAAGTAACAAACAGCTATCTATATGAGTTATTGCAGAAAGAAAGAAAGAAAGAAAGAAAGAAAGAAAGAAAGAAAGAAAGAAAGAAAGAAAGATGGAAGGGAGGAAGAAAGAAGGAAAGGAAAGGAAGGAAGGAAAGAAAGGAAGGACAGAGGAAAGAAGGAAGGAAGGAAGGAAGTAAGGTGGCAGGGTGGATGGAAGGGAGGAAAAGAAGGGAGGAAGGGAGGGAAGAAGGACAGAGGAAAGAAGGAACGGAGGAAGGAAGGAAGGATGGGTGGAAGGATGAAAGGGAGGAAGAAGGAAGGAAGGGAGGAAGGAAAGGAGGAAAGGAAAGGAAGGAAAGAAGGAAGGGAGGAAGGAAAGGAGTGAAGGAAGGAAGGACAGAGGAAAGAAGGAAGGGAGGAAGGAAGGGAGGAAAGGAAAGGAAGGGAGGAAAGGAAGGGAGGAAAGAAGGAAGGGAGGAAGAAAAAAGGATAGAAGGGAGGAAAGAAGGAAGGATGGAAGGGAGGAAGAAAGAAGGAAAGGAAGGAAGGAAGAAATAATGATGGAAGGGAGGAAAGAAGGAAGGGAGGAAGGAAACGAAGGGAGGAAGGAAACGAAGGAAGGAAGAAGGAAGGATGGAAGGGAGGAAGAAAGAAGGAAGGGAGGAAGGAAACGAAGGGAGGAAAGGAAAGGAAGGAAGGAAGAAGGAAGGATGGAAGGGAGGAAGAAAGAAGGAAGGGAGGAAAGGAAAGGAAGGGAGGAAGGAAGGGAGGAAGGAAAGGAAGGAAGGGAAGGAAGGAAGGGAAGAAGGAAATGAAGGAAGGATGAAAGGGAGGAGCTTCTTTTATTTAAACCCAGGATGAAAATATGAATCCTAACAACGAGCTTCCTGAGCCTCAGACTGTAATTTCATGTTCCAGGTATGATTTGTGTTTTATTAATAAAAACTACTTTCATCCTTCAGAGGAAAAACTGTAATTTCATCAAATAACTAGTTTGAAAAACAAGAAAAGTTGTTTCTTCTTTATTTTCCTCCAAAGTAACAAACAGCTATCTATATGAGTTATTGCAGAAAGAAAGAAAGAAAGAAAGAAAGAAAGAAAGATGGAAGGGAGGAAGAAAGAAGGAAAGGAAGGAAGGAAAGAAAGGAAGGACAGAGGAAAGAAGGAAGGAAGGAAGGTAGCAGGGAGGATGGAAGGGAGGAAAAGAAGGGAGGAAGGGAGGAAAGAAGGAACGGAGGAAGGAAGGAAGGATGGGTGGAAGGATAAAAGGGAGGAAGAAGGAAGGAAGGGAGGAAGGAAAGGAGGAAAGGAAGGAAAGAAGGAAGGGAGGAAGGAAAGGAGTGAAGGAAGGAAGGACAGAGGAAAGAAGGAAGGGAGGAAGGAAAGGAGGGAAGGAATGGAGAAAAGGAAAGGAAAGGAGGAAAGAAGGAAGGGAGGAAGAAAAAAGGATAGAAGGGAGGAAAGAAGGAAGGATGGAAGGGAGGAAGAAAGAAGGAAAGGAAGGAAGGAAGAAATAATGATGGAAGGGAGGAAAGAAGGAAGGGAGGAAGGAAACGAAGGGAGGAAGGAAACGAAGGAAGGAAGAAAGAAGGATGGAAGGGAGGAAGAAAGAAGGAAGGGAGGAAAGGAAAGGAAAGGAAAGGAAGGGAGGAAAGAAGGAAGGGAGGAAGGAAAGGAAAGGAAAGGAAGGGAAGAAAGAAGGAAGGGAGGAAGGAAAGGAAGGAAGGGAAGAAGGAAATGAAGGAAGGATGAAAGGGAGGAGCTTCTTTTATTTAAGCCCAGGATGAAAATATGAATCCTACCAACGAGCTTCCTGAGCCTCAGACTGTGATTTCATGTTCCAGGTATGATTTGTGTTTTATTAATAAAAACTACTTTCATCCTTCAGAGGAAAAAAAACTGTAATTTCATCAAATAACTAGTTTGGAAAACAAGAAAAGTTGTTTCTTCTTTATTTTCCTCCAAAGTTTACTTTGAAATGTTTGTATCTATATTTTATTATCTTCTACTTCCTGTCCGCAGTTCATCCTCAGATCAGATTAATAACAAACAGAGGAAGGAAGAAAGGAAGAAAGGAAGAAAGAAAGAAAGAAAGAAAGAAAGAAAGAAAGAAAGAAAGAAAGATGGAAGGGAGGAAGAAAGAAGGAAAGGAAGGAAGGACAGAGGAAAGATGGAAGGAAGGAAGGAAGGAAGGACAGAGGAAAGAAGGAAGGGAGGAAGGTCTAAAAGGAAGGAAGGAAAGAAGGATGAAAGGGAGGAAGAAGGAAGGAAAGAAGGAACGAAGGAAGGAAAGACGGACAGAGGGAAGAAGGAAGGGAGGAAGGTCTAAAAGGAAGGAAGGACAGAGGAAAGAAGGAAGGAAGGAAGGACAGAGGAAAGAAGGAAGGAAAGAAGGAAGGTCAGGTAGGAAGGACAGAGGAAAGAAGGAAGGAAGGAAGGAAAGAAAGAAAGGACAGAGGAAAGAAGGAAACAAGGAAGCTCAGGTAGGAAGGAAAGGAGGGGAAGAAGGACAGAGGAAAGAAGGAAGGGAGAAAGGAAGGAAGCTCAGGTAGGAAGGAAAAAGGACAGAGGAAAGAAGGAAACAAGGAAGCTCAGGTAGGAAGGAAAGGAAGGGAAGAAGGACAGAGGAAGGAAGGAAGGAAGCTCCGGTAGTTCATGTTTTCAGTGTTTCATTCGTCTCTCTCTCGTTCTGACTCTAAACTCACAGTCATCTCTTCAAAATCTGCTTCCTGAGTAGAAACATAATGTGTTTCTGTGCAGCGTGAACGCACCAGCGCACACACACACACACACACACACACACACACACACACACACACACACACACACACACACAGACACACACACACACACACACACACACACTCACAGCTCAGTCACATCATCTTGTTTTTTGTCTCGGTGAATAAAGAGCGTTATCTCTCGTTTCCCGTCTGAAGACACACAGCAGCTCTCTCCCGTCCGTCTCCGTCTCTCCTCTCGCGTCTCAGAATCAAATCCACGTCGACATTTTCATCAGCGAATCCCTGACGCGTCGCTCCGTGAAGGACGACTCCTCGGAGAGTAAATGCTAGAAGTACCAGACTTCTCTTTTTTACAGCCGGAAAGATGAATGCTGAAGAGCAGATTAGCATATAATACAGACTTCTCTAAGAAGAAGGAAAGGAAGGAAGGAAGGACAGAGGAAAGAAGAAAGGAAGGAAGGTAGGGAGGAAAGGGAGGGAGGAAGGAAGGAAGGATGGATTGGTGGAAGGAAGGAAGGAAGGAAGGAAAGGAAGGATGGATGGGTGGAAGGATGAAAGGGAGGAAGAAGAAAGGAAGAAAGAAAGGAGGAAGGATGGAAAGGATGAAGAAAGAAGGAAAGGAAGGAAGGAAGGACAAAGAAAATAAGGAAGGAAGGAAGGTAGCAGGAAGGAAGGGAGGAAAGGAAAGGAAGGAAGGAAAGAAGGAAGGGAGGACGGAAGGATGGGTGGAAGGATGAAAGGGAGGAAGGGGGATGGATGGGTGGAAGGGAGGAAAGGAAAGGAAGAAAAGAAGGAAAGGAAAGAAGGAAGGATGGATGGGTAGAAGGGAGGAAAGGAAAGGAAAGGAAGGAAAGAAGGACTGAAGGAAGGTAGCAGGGAGGAAGGAAGGGAGGAAGGAAGGAAAGACGGACAGAGGAAAGAAGGAAGGGAGGAAGGTCTAAAAGGAAGGATGGATGGGAGGATGGGAGGAAGGAAGGAAGGAAGGAAGGGAGGAAAGGAAAGGAAGGAAAGGAAAGAAAGCTCTCTCCCGTCCGTCTCCGTCTCTCCTCTCGCGTCTCAGAATCAAATCCACGTCGACATTTTCATCAGCGAATCCCCGACGCGTCGCTCCGTGAAGGACGACTCCTCGGAGAGTAAATGCTACAAGTACCAGACTTCTCTTTTTTACAGCCGGAAAGATGAATGCTGAAGAGCAGATTAGCATATAATACAGACTTCTCTAAGATGAAGGGAAGGAAGGAAGGAAGGACAGAGAAAATTAGGAAGGAAGGAAGGTAGCAGGAAGGAAGGGAGGAAAGGAAGGAAAAAAGGACAGAGGAAGGAAGGAAGGATGGATGGGTGGAAGGAAGGAAGGAAGGGAGGAAAGGAAAGGAAGGAAAGGAAAGGAAGGGTGGACGGGTGGAAGGATGAAAGGGAGGAAGAAGGAAGGAAGGAAAGGAGGAAAGGAAGGAAAGGAAGGACAGAGAAAAGAAGGAAGGAAGCTCAGGTAGGAAGGAAAGGAAGGACAGAGGAAAGAAGGAAGGAAGCTCAGGTAGGAAGGAAAGGAAGGAAGGAAGGGAGGAAGGTCTAAAAGGAAGGAAGGTAGCAGGGAGGAAGGAAGGGAGGAAGGAAGGAAAGACGGACAGCGGAAAGAAGGAAGGGAGGAAGGTCTAAAAGGAAGGAAGGATGGATGGGAGGAAGGAAGGAAGGAAGGGAGGAAGGAAGGGAGGAAAGGAAAGGAAGGAAAGGAAAGAAAGCTCTCTCCCGTCCGTCTCCGTCTCTCCTCTCGCGTCTCAGAATCAAATCCACGTCGACATTTTCATCAGCGAATCCCCGACGCGTCGCTCCGTGAAGGACGACTCCTCGGAGAGTAAACGCTACAAGTACCAGACTTCTCTCTTTACAGCCGGAAAGATGAATGCTGAAGAGCAGATTAGCATATAATACAGACTTCTCTAAAAAGAAGGGAAGGAAGGAAGGAAGTACAGAGGAAAGAAGGAAGGAAGGAAGATAGCAGGAAGAAAGGGAGGAAAGGAAAGGGAGGGAGGAAGGAAGGAAGGATGGATGGGTGGAAGGAAGGAAGGAGGGAAGGAAAGGAAGGATGGATGGGTGGAAGGATGAAAGGGAGGAAGAAGAAAGGAAGAAAGGAAGGAGGAAGGATGGAAGGGAGGAAGAAAGAAGGAAAGGAAGGAAGGAAGGACAGAGAAAATGAGGAAGGAAGGAAGGTAGCAGGAAGGAAGGGAGGAAAGGAAAGGAAGGAAGGAAAGAAGGAAGGGAGGACGGAAGGATGAAAGGGAGGAAGGGGAATGGATGGGTGGAAGGGAGGAAAGGAGAGGAAGGAAAGAAGGACAGAGGAAAGAAGGAAGGAAAGGAAGGATGGATGGGTGGAAGGATGAAAGGGAGGAAGAAGGAAAGAAAGGAAGGAAGGACAGAGGAAAGAAGGAATGAAGGAAGGTAGCAGGGTGGAAGGAAGGGAGGAAAGAATGAAAGAAGGACAGAGGAAAGAAGGACAGAGGAAAGAAGGACAGAGGAAAGAAGGAAGGAAAGGAAGGAAGGATGGATGGGAGGAAGGAAGGAAGGAAGGGAGGAAAGGAAGGAAGGACAGAGGAAAGAAGGAATGAAGGAAAGTAGCAGGGAGGGAGGAAGAAAAGAAGGAATGAAGGAAGGTAGCAGGGAGGAAGGAGGGGAGGAAGGAAGGAAAGAAAGACGGACAGAGGAAAGAAGGAAGGGAGGAAGGTCTAAAAGGAAGGAAGGGAAAGGAAGCTCTCTTCTGTCCTTCTCCATCTTTCCTCTCGTGAAGGACGACTCGTCTTTTTACAGCCGGTCAGATGAATGCTGAAGAGCAGATTTGCATATAATACAGACTTCTCTAAGAAGCTCCTCAGACAGTCAGATGAGGGTCGGCCATGTTTAGTGTTCCCCGTGTGAAGCACATCATTAGAGTCAGATGAGGGTCGGCCATGTTTAGTGTTCCCCGTGTGAAGCACATCATTACAGTCAGATGAGGGTCGGCCATGTTTAGTGTTCCCCGTGTGAAGCACATCATTACTATCAGATGAGGGTCGGCCATGTTTAGTGTTCCCCGTGTGAAGCACATCATTACAGTCAGATGAGGGTCGGCCATGTTTAGTGTTCCCCGTGTGAAGCACATCATTACTATCAGATGAGGGTCGGCCATGTTTAGTGTTCCCCGTGTGAAGCACATCATTACTATCAGATGAGGGTCGGCCATGTTTAGTGTTCCCCGTGTGAAGCACATCATTACTGTCAGATGAGGGTCGGCCATGTTTAGTGTTCCCTGTGTGAAGCACATCATTACTGTAGGATGAGGGTCGGCCATGTTTAGTGTTCCCTGTGTGAAGCACATCATTACTATCGGATGAGGGTCGGCCATGTTTAGTGTTCCCCGTGTGAAGCACATCATTACTGTCGGATGAGGGTCGGCCATGTTTAGTGTTCCCCGTGTGAAGCACATCATTACTGTCAGATGAGGGTCGGCCATGTTTAGTGTTCCCCGTGTGAAGCACATCATTACTGTCAGATGAGGGTCGGCCATGTTTAGTGTTCCCCGTGTGAAGCACATCATTACTGTCGGATGAGGGTCGGCCATGTTTAGTGTTCCCCGTGTGAAGCACATTATTACTGTCGGATGAGAGTCGGCCATGTTTCCTCCTTTCCTTCCTCTTTTCCTTTCTCCCTCCCTCCCTCCTACCTTCCTTCATTCACCCTTCCTTTCCTTACTTCCTCCCTCCCTCCTTTCCTTCCTCTTTTCCTTTCTATCTCCCTCCCTCCCTCCTACCTTCCTTCCTCCTACCTTCCTTCCTCCCTCCTTTCCTTCCATCTTTCTCCCTCCTTCTTTCCTTCCCTCCTCTTTTGTTTTCTCCCTCCCTTCGTCCCTCCCTCCTACCTTTCCTTCCTTCCTTCCTCCCTCCTTCTTCCCTTCCCTCTTCTCCCTCCCTCCTACCTTCCTTCCTTCCTCCTTCCTCCCTTCCTTGACTCGAGGACAACAGCAGGGTTAATATAGTCTCCTCTCTAAAGGACTGAACATAACTCGACTATTTTCTGTGACTTGATGGTTTTTTAAACTCGAGTGTTTCCTCTTTTCGCTCAGTTCATTTAGAACAACATAATTTGATCTCAAGTGTTCCCAAAAAAACAAAATACAACGAGAGGAGGAGAAACGGGAGAGGAAATGAGAGGAGAGGTAAAGACAGAGGCACAAAAGTAATAGTCTGTGTCTCTGTCTTTTCCTCTCCTCCTCTTTTCAGGATAGGTTGACATTTTCTGTTTAGCCAACCTCCAAGTAGTTAGGAGAGAAACATCATCATCATATGGAAGATCATTTCTGCCAGAAAAAAGGCGAAATTATAAAAAGTCATAATCATCAGATAAAAAAGTTGTGTGGTTCTCTCGTAATTATGACTTTTTATCTCATACTTTTGACTTTTTTGTGTCATCATTTCGACTTACTTTGAGGATATTTTTATTATGAAAGCTAAGTTTTATCTTTATTTTAGGGCTGTCAAACGATTAATTTTTTTAATGGAGATTAATCGTAGAATTTCCATAGTTAATCACGATTAATCGCGTTTTGACTTGCATGTTTAAAATCCTGTTATTTTCCATTTGAAGGCAGTTTTAAGCCCATAATGTAAAGCATTTCTTACCAGAGTGTCTTAACTGGGAATCAATCACGGCTCTGCTGCGACTCCCACACTCCAAAATGGTCCTTTGGTGGAGCTGAGGCTGGCTTGGCTGCACCTGGGTGTTTAGCGTGGAGGTGCTAACTCAAACTCCACGTACTCCGGTGGTAGTTAAACTCCGTTTGACACAGGTTGCATTTTACTTTTGACTTGTCAACTGAAGCGTCTGGAAGTGTTTTAAAGTTAAACAAGCCGTTCAAAAGTCCAGTAGCTCTCTTACTTTCCATCAGCGCGGTAGGTTTACTGCAGGAGGCCACTTCAAAGCATAGCGCTACAGCTAGAGGAGCCGTCTACGGGGGAGTAGAAGGGACAAAAAGGCTTGCAACATTAAAATGAGATTAAAAAAAATTAATGCGTTATGGATTGCATTAATCTGATTGCGATTAACGTGTTGACACTGACAGCCCTAATTTTTTTTTCTGGCAGAAATGAGCTTCCATATGATGATGTTTCTCTCCAACCTAAAAAGATTTGGAGCTGACAAATCATCAGCAAAGAGAAGCTAACAAATCTTCCACTCACTGTTAAAAGCTGCATCAGAAACAATAAAATAAAATAATACTAAATAATAATGAGTAAAGGAAGTTACAGAAACGTCAGGTTGAGGCGTTTGGTGTTGAAGTCTTCTCTGAACCAGCAGCAGACTGTCTGACATTAAAACCCAGCAGCTGCTGCTTTAATGCTTCACGTCTCACCTGTCATCATCACCACAGACACACAGTGTGAAGATATTAACATAATAACATCACACTAACTAACTACACTCCACATAACCTGTCACTTCCTCTTTTAATGACTTCAAATGAAAGATTTATCTGCTTTTTGTCTAAAATTCATGTCAATTAAATTCAGGTTTTTTTCTTTCTTTTCTCTCATTTAATCAAAAATATCCATAAAGTCAACTAATAAAACTAATTACTAATAAAAGTCAATGAAAGTTTAGTTTTTACTTTACAGACATTAAAATTAGGGCTGTCAGCGTTAACGCGTTAATCGCGATTAGATTAATGCAAATTTTTTTAATCACATTTTAATGTGTCAAGCCTTTTTGTCCCTTCTACTCCCCCGTAGACGGTTCCTCTAGCTGTAGCGCTATGCTTTGAAGTGGCCTCCTGCAGTAAACCTACCGGGCTGATGGAAAGTAAGAGAGCTACTGGACTTTTGAACGGCTTGTTTAACTTTAAAACACTTCCAGACGCTTCAGTTGACAAGTCAAAAGTAAAATGCAACCTGTGTCAAACGGAGTTTAACTACCACCGGAGTACGTGGAGTTTGAGTTAGCACCTCCACGCTAAACACCCAGGTGCAGCCAAGCCAGCCTCAGCTCCACCAAAGGACCATTTTGGAGTGTGGGAGTCGCAGCAGAGCCGTGATTGATTCCCAGTTAAGACACTCTGGTAAGAAATGCTTTACATTATGGGCTTAAAACTGCCTTCAAATGCAAAATAACAGGATTTTAAACATGCAATTCAAAACGCCATAAATCGTGATTAACTATGGAAATTCTGCGATTAATCTCGATTTAAAAAATTAATCGTTTGACAGCCCTAGTTAAAATATAAATGACACAAACACCAAAATAAGTAAATAACAGCTGTAATTAATGCAAGTACAAGTACCTCTAACTGTACTGCAGTAAAGTACAAGTACCTCAAACAGTACTTTAATAAATGTAGCCTACTGCAGGTTTAATTATTCTTAGATGCTCTTTCACTCTTTTGATCATAAACAGTAAATCCAGTTTTTTTTCTCTGTTTAAAATCAATATTCATCCTGGTGTTTGTTCTGATGAAGTTTTCAAAGCTTTTGTTATTTATTCTCTTTTTTTCTTTGTATCATTATTATTATATTTTTTTAAAGGACTTCAAACACCTGGAGCCAGTTAGAGAAACTAATCAGAGGCTCTGGCTGCTGTCGCTGATTAGATCTGCTCTTTCTTTAACATCCACAGGCTTCAAAACACCAAACTCATCATGTTTTTAGAGATATTCCCCAAAATATAATCATCATACTCTGAGATGAACTTTAACTTTAACCTGAACTCTTCCTCAGGACATGGTTGATGTTTGTCTGTTGCATCCTGCAGGTGAAACAGTTTTTTTGGTGATAGTGATTTTAATTATGCAGCCCAGACATCAATGGAGAGAGTAGACAGGAGTCCAGGATGTCTGGTATTGTTATTTGCTTGATCAAGGAGAAGTGAATGAATGATCAGTTCACATTACTTGCCCTGATGCTTCCTTCAATTCTGAAGTTTCTCTCCTCCGGGTAAAGACTTTAACCCTCCTGTTGTCCTCAAGTCAAGGAAGAAAGCGAGGAAGAAGGAAGGAAAGGAGGAAGAAGGAAGGAAAGGAGGGAGGGAGGAAGGAAGGAAGGAATGAATAAGGAAGGAAAGGAGGGAGGGAGGAAGGTAGGAGGGAGGGAGGAAACAAGGAAGGAGGGAGGGAGGGAGGAAGGATGGAAGGGAGGAAGAAGGAAGTAAAGGAGGGAGGAAGGAAGGAAGGAAGGAAAGGAAAGAAGGAGGGAGGAATGAAGGAAAGGAGGGAGGAAGGAAGGAAGAACGGGGGAAAGAAGGAAGGAGGGAGGGAGGGAGGAAGGGAGGAAAAAGGGAAGGAAGGACGGACAGATGGAAGGAAGGACGGACGGACGGATGGAAGTAAGGACGGATGGATGGAAGTAAGGAAAGGAGGGAGGAAGGAACAGTCAAAACAGACAGGGTCAATTTGACCCGGGAGGACGACACAAAGGTTAAACCACACAGATAATGCCCAAGGTTGAGCCATGCCCATATATGGTCATATCCAACACATCTACAATATACAGAATTTAGTCTACTGGTCTATAGAACAAACATTGCTTAGACCTTACTCAGGATCTTTGTCCTACATCCAACACTATATCAAACCTCTGACTCCAGCTGCCTCTACCCCATTCAGGGACAACAGTCAAACACATATCTGACCTCGGTTGCTATAGCAACACTATCAGAATGCCTCCTGTTTTCCCCAAAAGGAGAAGACTCACTGCTTACCACTATCTCAAGAGGAGACAGTGTCTAACCTATCATTTGGTGAGGCCTTGCTATGACCGCACAGCCCAGTTTGACCCGGTGCTTATTAATGATGGAACATTCCCTAACATTTGGTCCTGGTTGATCTTTGTCTGTTGTATCCTGCAGGTGAAATAGTTTCTTTGGTCTTCCTTCTTCCCTTCCTTCCTCCCTGCTACCTTCCTTCATTCCTTCTTTCCTTCCTTACCTCCCTTCTTTCCTTCCTTCTTCCTCTCTTTCATCCTTCCACCCATCCATCCATCCTTCCTTTCCTTCCTTCTTTCCTCTGTCTTTCTTTCCTTCCTTTCCTCCCTTCCACCCAGCGATCCTTCCTTCCTTCCTCCCTCCCTTCCTTTCCTTTCCTCCCTTCCTTCCTTATTTTCTCTGTCCTTCCTTCTTTCCTCTGTCCTTCCTTCCTTTCCTGTCCTTCTTTCCTTCCTTTCCTCCCTTCCACCCAGCGATCCTTCCTTCCTTCCTCCCTTCCTTTCCTTTCCTCCCTTCCTTCCTTATTTTCTCTGTCCTTCCTTCCTTCTTTCCTCTGTCCTTCCTTCCTTTCCTTCCTTCTTTCCTATGTCCTTCCTTCCTTTTTTCCTTCCTTCTTTCCTCTGGCCTTCCTTTCCTTCCAGTTTCTTTGGCCCTGGTTGATGTTTGTCTGTTTCATCCTGCAGGTCTTTCCAGGACTTGGCGCGGCAGATCGACGTGGACTACGGCACCGTGAGAGACTCGGCGGTTTATGACTACTTCATGAATAAAGGGACGAACCCTCTGGAGCAGGACAGCACCTACGCGGAGCTGTGGAGAACCATCAGCAGGAACAACGGCATGGATTACTCCGTGTCCAGCCCGTCTGAGGGGATCCGCAAGGTAACGCTGACCCAGAGCTGCAACGTTAGTCCATTAAGAGATCAGGGAGGTCAAACATGAGGCACGTGGGCCAGAACCGGCCAGCAGAGGAGTACAATCCGGCCCACTGTCCTTCCTATCTTCTTTTCCTTCCCTCCTTTTTTCAATCTTTCCATCCTGTCTTCTTTTCCTTTTGTTTTTCCTTCCTGTCTTCTTTTCCTTCCCACTTTCCTTCCCTCCTTCCTGCCTGTCTTCTTTTACTTCCTTCCATCCTTCCTGTCTTCTTTTCCTTCCTTCCATCTTTCCTTCCTGTCTTCTTTTCCTTCCTTCCTATCTTCTTTTCCTTCCTTCCAAATTTTTCTTCCCTCCTTTTTTCAATCTTTCCATCCTGTCTTCTTTTCCTTCTGTCCTTCCCCCTTCCTTCCTTCCATCTTTCCTTCCTGTCTTCTTTTCCTTCCTTCCTATCTTCTTTTCCTTCCTTCCAAATTTTTCTTCCCTCCTTTTTTCAATCTTTCCATCCTGTCTTCTTTTCCTTCTGTCCGTCCCCCTTCCTTCCTTCCATCTTTCCTTCCTTTCTTATTTTCCTTCCTTCCTCCTTTTTCTACCCTCCTGCTTTCAGTCTTTCCTTCCTGTCTTCTTTTCCTTCTTTACGTCTTTCTTTCTTTCTTCCATCTTTCCATGGATGGACTTGATACAGACGAAACTAAAATGAGAAAAATGACCAAAAATATAATAAATGATTCTGTTATTGTCTCAGTAAAAAAACAACCTTTACAAACGTAATAACTGGAGCTGTCCAATGATTAAATCGAGATTAATTGCAGTATTTCCATAGTTAATCACGATTAATGGCGTTTTGAATTGCATGTTTAAAATCCTGTTATTTTCCATTTGAAGGCAGTTTTAAGCCCATAATGTAAAGCATTTCTTACCAGAGTGTCTTAACTGGGAATCAATCACGGCTCTGCTGCGACTCCCACACTCCAAAATGGTCCTTTGGTGGAGCTGAGGCTGGCTTGGCTGCACCTGGGTGTTTAGCGTGGAGGTGCTAACTCAAACTCCACGTACTCCGGTGGTAGTTAAACTCCGTTTGACACAGGTTGCATTTTACTTTTGACTTGTCAACTGAAGCGTCTGGAAGTGTTTTAAAGTTAAACAAGCCGTTCAAAAGTCCAGTAGCTCTCTTACTTTCCATCAGCGCGGTAGGTTTACTGCAGGAGGCCACTTCAAAGCATAGCGCTACAGCTAGAGGAGCCGTCTACGGGGGAGTAGAAGGGACAAAAAGGCTTGACACATTAAAATGCAATTTTAAAAAAATTAACGCGTTATGGATTGCATTAATCTAATCGCTATTAACGCGTTAACGCACACAGCCCTAATAATAATATACTAATATATACTTAGTTTTACTTTTAGGTCTTTCCAATAAGCTGCATAACTCCTGTATTATGTTTGGATCTAATGATAACCAAGCTGATAAAAGAATTATAGTAAATTATTACATTATCGGCTCCAGTTTTTTCCATGTTCATATTTTAAACCATATTTTTGACGTATAATCGTTTCTACTTTCTGAATCAAACTACGTGACTAAACTGCTCCAATAAGAGAATTATCAGTTTGGATTAATTCAATAATTAATGAAGCTGCTGATCGATCAGAAGCTTGAGATCAGTGATTAATTAGTTAAAACACTTCAAACTTAACTTTATTCATCAGATTTCTGTATGTAAATATGACACACACATACACACACTCACACACACACACACACACACACACACACAGACACACACACACACACACACACACACACAGACACACACACACACACACACACACACACACACAGACTCTCATACTGTTTTATTCACAGCATGCAAACACATAAAGACACTTCTCTGTTTACCCATTATCTAATTGCAGCAGCAATTCAACAATACACCAATTAGTGCAGCGGTGTCGCAGTGTGTGTGTGTGTGTGTGTGTGTGTGTGTGTGTGTGTGTGTGTGTGTGTTGCTGTACATTATTATGCTCATAGATCTCCCAAAAAGCTGATGACAAATTAGCATCAGAGACAAATCTCCTCTGAGCACAGCCGTTATTCAGCCATTTGCATAATAAACATCCCTCCAGTTTCCTTGACGGTTTCTCCCTGCAGCCCCACACACACACACACACACACACACACACACACACACACACACACACACACACACACACACACACAGTTTTATTGCCATTGTGGAGTGTTTTTCCTCCCACATGTTGGCTGCTGTTTGGCCTCAGACACACAGAGAGCAACGCCAGCTCTCATCTTTACTTTAAGACATAAAACCAGAGCAGAGCACGAAGCCTCAGAGAGATTCATGCACAAACTAACAGCTCCATGTTTTTATATAGCTTTCTATCTGCTGCAAAGAAAACTGGATAAAGTGATGTAATGCTTCTATTTATATTCGTATAACGCAACAGAATATAAAGTGTGGTTGAACAACTTGAATGAATGCAAATACAGTAAAATGAGTAAAAGAGTGAAAGTATTTAAATTAGGGCTGTCAGCGTTAACCCGTTAATCGTGATTAGATTAATGCAATCCATAACACGTTAATTTTTAATGGCATTTTAATGTGTCAAGCCTTTTTGTCCCTTCTACTCCCCCGTAGACGGCTCCTCTAGCTGTAGCGCTATGCTTTGAAGTGGCCTCCTGCAGTAAACCTACCGCGCTGATGGAAAGTAAGAGAGCTACTGGACTTTTGAACGGCTTGTTTAACTTTAAAACACTTCCAGACGCTTCAGTTGACAAGTCAAAAGTAAAATGCAACCTGTGTCAAACGGAGTTTAACTACCACCGGAGTACGTGGAGTTTGAGTTAGCACCTCCACGCAGGAAGGAAGGAAGGAAAGGAGGGACGAAGGAAGGAAGAAAGAAAGGAAGGAGGGAGGGAGGAAAGGAAGGACGGGAGGAATGTAGGAAGGAAAGAAGGAAGGAAGGAGGGAGGGAGGGAGGAGGGAGGGAAGGAAGGACGGAAGGAGGGAGGAAAGGAAAGAAAGAAGGACAGAAGGAGGGAAGGACAGAAGGAAGGAAGGAAGGAAGGAAGGAAGGATCAGTATCAGTATAAGTCCACTTAAATCCACTGTAGGTGATAACATATTTAATATATATCATTCTTTTGTGGTTACACCATTTGACATTTTCAGGAGCATTCAGTCTGACTTTTGGTAAAAAATGGTGCAAATGTCATTTAAATGATATAAAACCAACAAAAATACTAAATGTACATTTTAACAAACGTGATGATGGTGTATAACTATCCCTGAGCCTCATGAGTGTACGTTAGAGTGTCTCTGTGTGTATTTGGGTTTATTTTCGTCCTTGTTTGTCCTCCTCTCTCTGCACCCAGCGTCACGTCGCTCAGCATCATCGTACTCCTCTGCAAACACTGCACTGCTCTGTCTCCGGTGTTACCTAGAGAGAGAGAGAGAGAGAGAGAGAGAGAGAGAGAGAGAGAGAGAGAGAGAGAGAGAGAGAGAGAGAGAGAGAGACAGAGAGAGAGAGAGAGAGAGAGAGAGAGAGAGAGAGAGAGACACAGTGAGAGAGAGAGTGAGAGAGGGAGAGAGAGAGAGAGAGAGAGACAGAGAGACAGAGAGAGAGAGAGAGAGAGAGAGAGAGAGAGAGAGAGAGAGAGAGACACAGTGAGAGAGAGAGTGAGAGAGGGAGAGAGAGAGAGAGAGAGAGACAGAGAGACAGAGAGAGAGAGAGAGAGAGAGAGAGAGAGAGACACAGTGAGAGAGAGACACAGTGAGAGAGAGAGTGAGAGAGGGGGGGGAGAGAGAGAGAGAGAGAGAGACTCTTTAGATGAAGAGAGGAGAACAGCAGTAGTGAGATACAATCAGAGACGTGACGAGGCGGTAATTAGTCTGTAACAGCATGAACGGATCTAAAGACTGAAGTCTCTCTGTTACTGCAAGAAGGAGAGAGAGAGAGAGGGAGAGAGAGGAATTTAGAGAGAGAGAGAGAGAGAGAGAGAGAGAGAGAGAGAGAGAGAGGAGAGAGAAAGAGAGAAGGAGAGAGAGAGGAATTTAGAGAGAGAGAGAGAGAGAGAGAGGGAGAGAGAGAGAGGAGAGAGAAAGAGAGAAGGAGAGAGAGAGAGGAATTTAGAGAGAGAGGGAGAGAGAGAAAGGAGAGAGAGACTCTTTAGATGGAGAGAGAGAGAGAGAGAGAAGGAGAGAGAGAGAGAGAAGGAGAGAGAGAGGAGAGGGAGAGGGAGAGAGGAATTTAGAGAGAGAGAGAGAGAGAGAGAGGAGAGAGAAAGAGAGAAGGAGAGAGAGAGGAATTTAGAGAGAGAGAGAGAGAGAGAGAGGAGAGAGAGAGAGAGGAGAGAGAAAGAGAGAAGGAGAGAGAGAGAGGAATTTAGAGAGAGAGGGAGAGAGAGAAAGGAGAGAGAGACTCTTTAGATGGAGAGAGAGAAAGAGAGAAGGAGAGAGAGAGAGAGAGAGGAATTTAGAGAGAGAGGGAGAGAGAGAAAGGAGAGAGAGACTCTTTAGATGGAGAGAGAGAGAGAGAGAGACTCTTTAGATCAGAGAGAGAGAGAGAGAGGGGGAGAGAGAGAGAGAGAGAGAGAGGGAAGGAGAAGAAGGGTAAAACACACACACAAGAACAATTAGCAGAGACGTGAACATGTTGAAGCTCTGCTGACACAGTGAAAACACCCACACACTCCACTGCTGCTGCTTTATATACGTGTGTGTGTGTGTGAGTGTGTGTGTGTGTGTGTGTGTGTGTGTGTGTGTGTGTGTGTGTGTGTGTGTGTGTGAGTGTGTGAGTGTGTGAGTCGCCTCCTCCTCCAGCCGGGAGGACGATGCGCCTCCTCTGCATATCAACGCTGTAAAGCCTGCAGTTCTTTTCATTTAAAGTGACATCGGCTCGTGTGTGTGTGTGTGTGTGTGTGAAGAGCCTCCGACCACAGAAACTAACATTTCTACACGCACACACACACACACACACACACACACACACACACACACACACACTTTCACATTATTACATTCTGTGATTCTGTGTTCAGTTGAGAAGTTTCATCTGAGGCCTGTTTGGTCACACTGTGTTAAAGACTGATTTAACTCTCACATATTGTTCATTTTCAGGCGTTTCAAAGCATCTGCTCATCACTAGAACCACTTTGAGTTGATGGAGAAAAACATTTACAATGCTCGTCACAATTTGCCAAAGCCTAAAGTGATATCTTCTAGTGTTTGTGTCTTTAAAACCCAAAAATATGCAGATAACTGTGATAGAAAACAGAAAAAACTAAAAGATATTCAGTTTACTATGAAATAAGACAGAAAAACAGGCTTAAATTGCATCTGATCAGCCCCTTTCAAACAGTGTTTCCATGGCAACAAGAGCAAAATCATCCAGTTTTTAGCCCGTTTAAGCAAAGACAAGCTAACGCTAACTTGTGACCGATAACGTTTGTTTTTTTGTTCTTGTGTGTTCAGGCGAAGAAGAGTCCGTACGCCTTCCTGTGGGACATGGCGGTGCTGGAGTACGCAGCGCTCACCGATGACGACTGCACCATCACCGTGTCGGGGAACGGCATGAGCAGCAAAGGCTACGGCATCGCCATGCAGCACGGCAGCCCTTACCGAGACCTCTTCTCTCAGAAGTAAGTCGACACGTTAGTCTAGTTAACACCGTCAGTTCGGTCAAAACCGTCAGTTCGGTCAAAACCGTCAGTTCGGTCAAAACCGTCAGTTCGGTCAAAACCGTCAGTTCGGTCAAAACCGTCAGTTTGGTCAAAACCGTCAATTTAGTCAAAACCGTCAGTTTAGTCAAAACCGTCAATTTAGTCAAAACCGTCAGTTTGGTCAAAACCGTCAGTTCGGTCAAAACCTTCAGTTTAGTCAAAACCGTCAGTTCGGTCAAAACCGTCAGTTTAGTCAAAACCGTCAATTTGGTCAAAACCGTCAGTTTGGTCAAAACCTTCAGTTTAGTCAAAACCGTCAGTTCGGTCAAAACCGTCAGTTCGGTCAAAACCGTCAGTTCGGTCAAAACCGTCAATTTAGTCAAAACCGTCAGTTTAGTCAAAACCGTCAATTTAGTCAAAACCGTCAGTTTGGTCAAAACCGTCAGTTCGGTCAAAAGCGTCAATTTAGTCAAAACCGTCAATTTGGTCAAAACCGTCAGTTCGGTCAAAACCGTCAGTTCGGTCAAAACCGTCAGTTTGGTCAAAACCGTCAATTTAGTCAAAACCGTCAGTTTAGTCAAAACCGTCAATTTAGTCAAAACCGTCAGTTTGGTCAAAACCGTCAGTTCGGTCAAAACCTTCAGTTTAGTCAAAACCGTCAGTTCGGTCAAAACCGTCAGTTTAGTCAAAACCGTCAATTTGGTCAAAACCGTCAGTTTGGTCAAAACCTTCAGTTTAGTCAAAACCGTCAGTTCGGTCAAAACCGTCAGTTCGGTCAAAACCGTCAGTTCGGTCAAAACCGTCAATTCGGTCAAAAGCGTCAATTCGGTCAAAACCGTCAGTTTGGTCAAAACCGTCAATTTGGTCAAAACCGTCAGTTTGGTCAAAAGCGTCAATTTAGTCAAAAGCGTCAATTTGGTCAAAACCGTCAATTTGGTCAAAACCGTCAATTTGGTCAAAACCGTCAGTTTGGTCAAAACCGTCAGTTCGGTCAAAACCGTCAATTTGGTCAAAACCGTCAGTTTGGTCAAAAACGTCAATTTAGTCAAAACCGTCAGTTTGGTCAAAACCGTCAATTTGGTCAAAACCGTCAATTTAGTCAAAACCGTCAGTTTGGTCAAAACCGTCAGTTTGGTCAAAACCGTCAGTTCGGTCAAAACCGTCAGTTGAGTCAAAACCGTCAATTTGGTCAAAACCGTCAGTTCGGTCAAAACCGTCAATTTGGTCAAAACCGTCAATTTGGTCAAAACGGTCAATTTGGTCAAAACGGTCAGTTGAGTCAAAACCGTCAGTTTGGTCAAAAACGTCAGTTTGGTCAAAAACGTCGGTTTGGTCAAAACTGTCGGTTTGGTCAAAAACGTCAGTTTGGTCAAAACCGTCAGTTTGGTCAAAAACGTCAGTTTGGTCAAAACCGTCAGTTCGGTCAAAACCGTCAGTTCGGTCAAAACCGTCAGTTCGGTCAAAACCGTCAGTTCGGTCAAAACCGTCAATTTGGTCAAAACCGTCAATTTGGTCAAAACGGTCAGTTGAGTCAAAACCGTCAATTTGGTCAAAACTGTCGGTTTGGTCAAAAACGTCAGTTTGGTCAAAACCGTCAGTTTGGTCAAAACTGTCGGTTTGGTCAAAAACGTCGGTTTGGTCAAAACCGTCGGTTTGGTCAAAAACGTCAGTTTGGTCAAAACTGTCGGTTTGGTCAAAAACGTCGGTTTGGTCAAAACTGTCAATTTGGTCAAAACCGTCAGTTTGGTCAAAAACGTCAGTTTGGTTCCAGAAAGGTAAAGTCTGACCTGTTGAGGACGTTTGTAGATCAGCAGAATAACTTTATTAAATATAGTAAAAATGTCTTAAACTAGAGGCAGTAAAACATTTTTATTTACTCCTCTAAAGAAGTTTCCTTTTTAACTCCGTTAGTTTAGCTTGTTAGCAGAACTACACTAAAAAACACACAAATGTAACTTCACTAAAAAAGTTAAATCTTGACATGATCAGCGAGTGAAGAGTCACAGAAAGTCTCTTTAAACTTTGCAGCAGGAGTTCAGTTATGTTTTATGTTTTTTTTAAGCCGTTATTAAAATAAAATAAAAGTCAGAGTGGAGTTTAAATCAATAAGGAAGATAATGAAGTTGACATGAAGCGAGCGTGTGTTACAGCGTGGGGATTATTCAGCGTGGCGTTAAACAGACGGACGCGTTCATTACTTTATTTTAGGAGACGTCTCGACCACGTCTGGAAATGATTCTTTATATTTATTATTTTAGTTTATTCAGTTAGGCTGAAATCACCGAGCTGCAGAGTGAAACCTCTCCTTCCTCTCCTTCCTCTCTTCTCTTCACTCCTCCTCAAATAAAACATAAATTGATCCCAATGTGAATTTAACAGAGAAACTTTCTCATCCGTCTCGTATCGATCGTCTCCCACGACGACGAAGACAGGAAGTGAGAGAGAGTTCACTAATATTAACCTCCAATAAAAACACAAACTAACAAACTAGTCTGAACGAAGAAATAAAGAATGGAGGGAAGGAAAGAAAGGAAAATAAGACGGGAAGGAAAGAAAGGAAAGGAAGGAAGGGAAGGAAGGAAGGAAGGAAGGAAAGGAAGGAAGGAAGGGAAGAAGGAAGGAAGGAAAAGAAGAAAGGAAGGAAAGAAGGATGGAAGGCAGGAAAGGAAGGAAGGAAGGAAGGATGGAAGGGAAGAAAGAAAGACAGAAGGAAGGAAGGATGGAAGGACAGAAAAAAGATAGAAGAAAGAAATAAAGAGGGAGGAGGGAGGGAAGGAAAGGAAGGAAAATAAGACGGGAAGGAAAGAAGGAAGGAACGAAGGGAAGAAGGAAAAGAAGGAAGGAAAAGAAGAAAGAAAGGAAAATAAGACGGGAAGGAAAGAAGGAAGGAAGGAAGGCAGGAAAGATGGAAGGAAGGAAGGAAGGGAAGGAATGAAGGAAGGCAGGAAGGGAAGAAGGAAGGAAGGAAGGAAGGGAAGAGAGAAAGACAGAAGGAAGGAAAAGAAGAAAGGAAGGAAGGGAAGAAAGAAAGACGGAAGGAAGGAAGGAAAAAAAGAAAGGAATTAAGGGAAGAAAGGCGGAAGGAAGGAAAAGAAGGAAAGAAAAGAAGAAAGGAAGGAAAGAAAGGAATGATGGAAGGAAGAGAAGAAAGAAAGACGGAAGGAAAGGAAGGAAGGAAGAAAGAAAGATGGAAGGAAGGAAGGAAAGGAAAAGAAGAAAGGAAGGAAGGAACCCCTCGGTGGGCCTGTTCTGATTATTATTTATTGTCGTTGAAGTTTTCTTAAACATCAGAAGAAGGGAGAAAGAAAGAAAATAAGGAAGGAAGGAAGGAAGGAAGGAAGGAAGGAAGGAAGGAAGTGAAGAAGAAAGACGAAAGGAAGGAAAAGAAGAGAGGAAGGAAGGAACTGAATTTAACCTGTTAAACATCTCAGAGCTGCAGATGTGACAGGAAGCAACATTAAAGGCTTTCAAACTGAGTTTCAATGGAGAATCATTTCTAGTGAGGACTCTGGGTTACC
>NC_070597.1:2671946-2681611 GCF_027409825.1 Scomber japonicus | reverse complement strand
TAAATAAAGAAAGGAAGGAAGGACGAAAGGAAGCGAAGAAAGAAAGACGGAAGGAAGGAAAAGAAGAAAGAAAGGAAGGAAGGAAAGAAAGGAAAACGCCCAAAATATTCAGATTACTGTGATAGAAAACAGAAAAAACAGGCTTAAATTGCATCTGATGGGCCCGTTTCAAACAGTGTTTCCATGGCAACAAGAGCAAAATCATCCAGTTTTTAGCCCGTTAAAGCAAAGACAACCCAATGCTAACTTGTGACCGATAACGTGTGTTTTTTTTTTGTTCTTGTGTGTTCAGGCGAAGAAGAGTCCGTACGCCTTCCTGTGGGACATGGCGGTGCTGGAGTACGCAGCGCTCACCGATGACGACTGCACCATCACCGTGTCGGGGAACGGCATGAGCAGCAAAGGCTACGGCATCGCCATGCAGCACGGCAGCCCTTACCGAGACCTCTTCTCTCAGAAGTAAGTCGACACGTTAGTCTAGTTAACACCGTCAGTTTGGTCAAAACCGCCAATTTGGTCAAAAACCGTCAGTTGAGTCAAAACCGACAATTTGGTCAAAACCGTCAATTTGGTCAAAACCGCCAATTTGGTCAAAACCATCAATTTGGTCAAAACCATCAATTTGGTCAAAACCATCAATTTGGTCAAAACCATCAATTTGGTCAAAACCGCCAATTTGGTCAAAACCGCCAATTTGGTCAAAACCGTCAGTTTGGTCAAAACCGTCAATTGGTCAAAACCGTCAATTTGGTCAAAACCGTCAGTTTGGTCAAAACCGCCAGTTTGGTCAAAACCGTCAATTTGGTGAAAACCGTCAATTTGGTCAAAACCGTCAGTTGAGTCAAAACCGTCAATTTGGTCAAAACGGTCAATTTGTTCAAAACCGTCAGTTGAGTCAAAACCGTCAGTTGAGTCAAAACCGTCAATTTGGTCAAAACCGTCAATTTGGTCAAAACCGTCAGTTCGGTCAAAACCGTCAATTTGGTCAAAACCGTCAATTTGGTCAAAACCGTCAGTTTGGTCAAAACCGTCAGTTGAGTCAAAACCGTCAATTTGGTCAAAACGGTCAATTTGTTCAAAACCGTCAGTTGAGTCAAAACCGTCAGTTGAGTCAAAACCGTCAATTTGGTCAAAACCGTCAATTTGGTCAAAACCGTCAGTTCGGTCAAAACCGTCAATTTGGTCAAAACCGTCAATTTGGTCAAAACCGTCAGTTTGGTCAAAACCGTCAGTTCGGTCAAAACCGTCAGTTGAGTCAAAACCGTCAATTTGGTCAAAACCGTCAGTTCGGTCAAAACCGTCAGTTCGGTCAAAACCGTCAATTTGGTCAAAACCGTCAGTTAAGTCAAAACCGTCAATTTGGTCAAAACCGTCAGTTCGGTCAAAACCGTCAGTTCGGTCAAAACCGTCAATTTGGTCAAAACCGTCAGTTGAGTCAAAACCGTCAGTTTGGTCAAAACCGTCAGTTTGGTCAAAACCGTCAATTTGTTCAAAACCGTCAATTTGGTCAAAACCGTCAATTTGGTCAAAACCGTCAGTTGAGTCAAAACCGTCAGTTTGGTCAAAACCGTCAGTTTGGTCAAAACCGTCAATTTGGTCAAAACCGTCAGTTTGGTCAAAACCGTCAGTTTGGTCAAAACCGTCAGTTCGGTCAAAACCGTCAATTTGGTCAAAACCGTCAATTTGGTCAAAACCGTCAGTTGAGTCAAAACCGTCAATTTGGTCAAAACCGTCAGTTCGGTCAAAACCGTCAGTTCGGTCAAAACCGTCAGTTCGGTCAAAACCGTCAGTTCGGTCAAAACCGTCAATTCGGTCAAAACCGTCAATTTGGTCAAAACGGTCAGTTGAGTCAAAACCTTCAGTTTGGTCAAAACCGTCAGTTTGGTCAAAACCGTCAGTTGAGTCAAAACCGTCAGTTTGGTCAAAACCGTCAGTTTGGTCAAAACCGTCAGTTTGGTCAAAACCGTCAGTTTGGTCAAAACCGTCAGTTTGGTCAAAACGGTCAGTTGAGTCAAAACCGTCAATTTGGTCAAAACCGTCAGTTTGGTCAAAACCGTCAGTTGAGTCAAAACCTTCAGTTTGGTCAAAACCGTCAATTTGGTCAAAACCGTCAATTTGGTCAAAACCGTCAATTTGGTCAAAACCGTCAGTTCGGTCAAAACCGTCAGTTTGGTCAAAACCGTCAATTTGGTCAAAACCGTCAGTTTGGTCAAAACCGTCAGTTTGGTCAAAACCGCCAGTTTGGTCAAAACCGTCAGTTTGGTCAAAACCGTCAATTTAGTCAAAACCGTCAGTTGAGTCAAAACCGCCAGTTTGGTCAAAACCGTCAATTTAGTCAAAACCGTCAATTTAGTCAAAACCGCCAGTTTGGTCAAAACCGTCAGTTTGGTCAAAAACGTCAATTCGGTCAAAACCGTCAGTTTGGTCAAAAACGTCAATTTGGTCAAAACCGTCAATTTAGTCAAAACCGTCAATTTGGTCAAAACCGTCAGTTTGGTCAAAAACGTCAGTCTGGCTCCAGAAAGGTAAAGTTTGACCTGTTGAGGACGTTTGTAGAAAACTAGAGACAGTAAAACATTTTTATTTACTCCTCTAAAGAAGTTTCCTTTTTAACTCCGTTAGTTTTGCTTGTTAGCAGAACTACACAAAAAAAACACAAATGTAACTTCACTAAAAAAGTTAAATCTTGACATGATCAGCGTGTGAAGAGTCTTTAACAGCACAGAAAGTCTCTTTAAACTTTGCAGCAGGAGTTCAGTTATGTTTTATGTTTTATGTTTTATGTTTTTTTTTAAGCCGTTATTAAAATAAAATAAAAGTCAGAGTGGAGTTTAAATCAATAAGGAAGATAATGAAGTTGACATGAAGCGAGCTGGTGTTACAGCGTGGGGATTATTCAGCGCGGCGTTAAACAGACGGACGCGTTCATTACTTTATTTTAAGAGACGTCTCGACCACGTCTGGAAATGATTCTTTATATTTATTATTTTAGTTTATTCAGTTAGGCTGAGATCACCGAGCTGCAGAGTGAAACCTCTCCTTCCTCTCCTTCCTCTCTTCTCTTCACTCCTCCTCAAATAAAACATAAATTGATCCCAATGTGAATTTAACAGAGAAACTTTCTCATCCGTCTCGTATCGATCGTCTCCCACGACGACGAAGACAGGAAGTGAGAGAGAGTTCACTAATATCAGCCTCCAATAAAAACACAAATAACTAAATAACAAACTATAGTCTGAACGAAGAAATAAAGAATGGAGGGAAAGAAAGGTAAGTAAGACGGAAGAAAGAAAGGAAAGGAAGGAAGGAAGGAAGGAAGGGAAGGAAGGAAAGGAAGGAAGGAAGGAAGGGAAGAAGGAAGGAAGGAAAAGAAGAAAGGAAGGAAAGAAGGAGGGAAGACAGGAAAGGAAGGAAGGAAGGAAGGATGGAAGGGAAGAAAGAAAGACGGAAGGAAGGAAGGAAGGAAGGACAGAAAAAAGATAGAAGAAAGAAATAAAGAATGGAGGGAAGGAAAGAAAGGAAAATAAGACGGGAAGGGAAGAAGGAAAGGAAGGAAGGAAAAGAAGAAAGAAAGGAAAATAAGACGGGAAGGAAAGAAGGAAGGAAGGCAGGAAAGACGGAAGGAAGGAAAGGAAGGAACGAAGGAAGGGAAGAAGGAAGGAAGGAAGAAAGGCAGGAAAGACAGAAGAAAGGAAAAGAAGAAAGAGAAGAAGGAAGGAAGGAAGGAAGGCAGGAAAGACAGAAGAAAGGAAAAGAAGAAAGGAAAGAAGGGAAGAAGGAAGGAAGGAAGGAAGGGAAGAGAGAAAGACAGAAGGAAGGAAAAGAAGACAGGAAGGAAGGAAAGAAAGAAAGACGGAAGGAAGGAAGGAAAAAAAGAAAGGAATTAAGGGAAGAAAGAAGGAAGGAAAGAAAAGAAGAAAGGAAGGAAAGAAAGGAAGGATGGAAAGAAGAGAAGAAAGAAAGACGGAAGGAAGGAAGGAAAGGAAAAGAAGGTAGGATGGAAGGAACCCCTCGGTGGGCCTGTTCTGATTATTATTTATTGTCGTTGAAGTTTTCTTAAACATAAGAAGAAGGGAGAAAGAAAGAAAATAAGGAAGGAAGGAAGGAAGGAAGGAAGTGAAGAAAGAAAGACGAAAGGAAGGAAAAGAAGAAAGGAAGGAAGGAACTGAATTGAACCTGTTAAACGTCTCAGAGCTGCAGATGTGACAGGAAGCAACATTAAAGACTTTATTGGGCAAATAACTATATTTGGTAACTTCTGTAAATATCCCAAAATATCCTTCCTTCCTTCCTTCCTTCCTTCCTTCCTTCCTTTCCTTCCTCCCTGCCTTCTTTCTTCCCTTCCTCTTTTCCTTTCTCCCTCTCTCGTTCCTTATTTCCTCCGTCCTTCCTTCCTTTCCTTCCTTCCATCTGTCCTTCCTCCCTCCCTCCCTCCTTCTCTCCTCCCTTCCTTCTTTCCTTCCTCCGTCCTTCCTTTCCTTACTTCCTTCTGTCCTTCCTCCCTCTCTCCTTCTCTCCTCCCTTCCTTCTTTCCTTCCTCCATCTCCCTTTCTTCTTCCTTCCTTCCTTCTTTCTTCCCTTCCTCCCTCCCTCCGTCTCTCTTTCTTTCCTCCCTCCTTCCTTCCCTTCCTTCCTTCCTTCCTTCCATCCTTCCTTCCATCCTTCCATCCTTCCATCCTTCCATCCTTCCTTCCTTCCTCCCTTCCTTTCAATGAGTGTCCTATAAAGGGTTAAAGGCTTTCAAACTGAGTTTCAATGGAGAATCATTTCTAGTGAGGACTCTGGGTTACCCTCTGTGCTGTGGGGGGGGTGAGAGGGGGGTGATAGGGGGGGTTGAAGGGGGGTTTAAGGGGGGCGGGGGGTCGCTGCTCCCAACCTCACAGGTTTAAATGGTTGTGTGATGAAAAGCAGCGGGGCCTCAAAGTCCTGAAGAGACGAGCTGAAAGCCTCTGAACCCGACCGTCTGAAGATGTGAGGAAGGGGCGGCTTTTACACACACACACACACACACACACACACACACACACACACACACACACACACACACACACACACACACACACACACACACACACACACACACACACACAGCGACGGTGGTTAATAGAGATGTTAACACAGAGCATTAAGCTGCTGCACCGCTGAGGGGAAATGGGATCTCTGGGATGTTTGTGCTCCCCGTCGCTGCGTGGGAGGAACGCCTGGGGAACGAGAGAAACTCCACACCCCAAAAAAAATATGTCATTTACACCTCCTCTTCCTCCTCCTCCTCCTCCTCCTCCTCATCATCCTCCCATCATCATCATCATCATCATCCTCTCTCTTCTTCACACAGCAGGCGGATCGGATTTTTTCCGGAGCTGCTCCTTAAAAGCTTTGATACTGTTACTGGTTTGGAAGTGATGATCACCTGAAGAGAGGAGAGAAGAGGAGAGAAGGGAGGAAGAGGAGGAGGAGAGAGGAGGAAAGAGGAGAGAGAGGAGGAGGAGAGAAGGAGGAAGAGGAGAGAGGAGAGAGGAGGAAGAGGAAGAGGAGAAAGGAGGAGAGAGGAGGAGGAGGAAGAAGGAGAGAAGAGGAGGAAGAGGAGAGAGGACAGATGAGAGAGGAGGAAGAAGAGGAGGGAGGAGAGAGGAGGAGAGAGGAGGAGAGAGGAGGAAGAGAGGAAGAGAGGAGAGAGGAGAGAGGTGGAGGAGGAAGAGGAGAAAGAGAAGGAGGAAGAGGAGAGAGGAGGAGGAAGAAGAGAGAGGAAGAGGAAAGGTGGAAGAGTAGAGGAAGAGGAGGAAGAGAGGAAGAGGAGAGCGGAGGAAGAGGGAAGAGGAGAGAGGAGGAAGAGGAAGAGGAGAAAGGAGAAGGAGAGAGGAGGAGGAGAGAAGGGAGGAGAGAAGAGGAGAGAAGAGGAGGAGAGTAGAGGAAGAGGAGAGAGGAAAAAGAGAGAGAGGAGGAAGAGGAGAGAGGAAGAAGAGGAGAGATGAAGAGGAGAGGAGGAAGAGGAGAGACTTTGAGCAGCTCTACACTCCTCCTCTTCCTCTCTCCTCTTCCTCCCTCTTTTCTCCTCTTCCTCCTCTTCCTCCGCCTCTTCCTCTCCTTCCTTCCTCCTCCTCTTCCTCCCTCCTCCTCCTCTTCCTCTCACTTCCTCTTTAATTAAGCAGCTCTGTGTGTATTTAAGGATTAATTAGCGGCGCTGAATAGAAACCAAACCGCTGCTTATTAATGAAGTTTATATTTCACTCTGGGCTGGAGCCGGTTCAGCAGCATCCGACGGCCCCGAGGCGTCGTCACGGCGACGAGCGGCGCTCAGGGACGACCACGAATAATGTGGCCGAGTGTTAAATTGAGGGCAGCTCTGTTTTCAGCCAGGAAACCTTCATCTCCACATTTACTAGCAGAGCTTTAATACGTCCGCTCATAACTGCTTTACCTCCTCCTCCTCCTTTGCCTCCTCCTCCTCTTCCTGCTCCTCGTCTTCATCCTCCTTTACCTCTTCCTGCTCCTCCATCTCCTCTTCCTGCTCATCTACCAGTTTCTCCCCTCCTGCTCCTCCTCATCATCCTCCTTTTCCTGCTCCTCCTCTTCATCATCCTCCTCTTTCTGCTCCTCCTCTACTTCCTCCTCCTCTTCCTGCTCCTCCACCTCCTCTTTCTACTCCTCCTCTTCCTCCCTTGCTCCTCTTCCATCTCCTCTACTTCCTCCTCTACTTGCTCCTCCTCTTCGTCCTCCTTCACCTCTTCATCCTCCTCCTCTATTTCCTCCTCTTCCTCCCCTGCTCATCTTCCTCCTCTACCTCCTCCTGCTCCTCTTCCTCCTTTACCTCTCCCTACTCCTCCACCTCCTCCTCCACTTCCTTCTCTTCCACCTCTTCCTGCCCGTCCTCCTCCTTTACCTCCAACTCCTCTTCCTGTTTCTCCCCCTCCTGCTCCTCTTCTACTTCCTCCTCATCTATTTCCTCCTTCTCCCTCCTCCTCCCATCCTCCTCCTCCTCCCTCTTCCACCTCCCCCTCCTCCTCTTCCATATGATAATCCTCATTAATAACCTCTCCAGCGTAGTTCCAGCAGGTTTGAGGCGTAGCAGTTGAGTCCTGCGGGTGGAGGAGGAGGAGGAGGAGGAGGAGGAGGAGGAGGAGGAGGAGAGGAAGCTGCAGCTCTCTGACCTTCTACATGTTCATGCTGAGTTTCAGCAGATTAAATATAACAAATTGGGCTCCGACTCTTTTTTTATTATTTTATTTTTACTGCAGCTTAAAGCAGATTGTAACTTCAGTGGTCGCAGCGAAGTCGGTTAATTAACTTCATAACTCAACGAAACGAGTAGCGGGCGAGAGCAGGGCGAGAGGAGAGCGAGAGCAGAGGGAGAGCAGAGTGAGACTATGAGACTATGAGACTCACTGAAGCACAAACAGGAAGTTACTTACTCCATCCTCTCCTTCTTCCCTCCCTCCTTTCCTTCACTCCTTCCCTCCTTTCCTTCCTCCCTTTGTCCCTTCCTTCTTTTTCTCCCTCCCTCCCTCCTGTCCTTGCTTCCCCCCTTCCTGTCCTTCCTCCCTCCTCTCCTTCTTTCCTCCCTCCCTCCCTCCTTCCCTCCTTTCCTTACTCCCTTCCTTCTTTTTCTCCCTCCCTCCTTCCTTCCTTCGTTCCTTCCTCTGTCCTTCATTCCTCACTCCTGTCCTTCCTTTTTTCCTCATCTCCTTCATAACTCAACGAAACGAGCAGCAGGCGAGAGCAGAGCAGAGTGAGAGCAGAGTGAGAGCAGAGCGAGAGCAGAGTGAGAGCAGAGCGAGAGCAGAGCGAGAGCAGAGTGAGACTGTGAGACTATGAGACTCACTGAAGCACAAACAGGAAGTTAAAGTATAATAAAAGAATCATTTAAAAGCAAAAATACAATAACTAGAGAATGAAGTTTCAATAATAGTGAATAAGTATTACAGAAGTGTCCTTACTCCCTTCCTGTCCTCCCTCCCTCCTTTCCTTCTTTCCTCCCTCCCTCCCTCCTTCCCTCCTTTCCTTCCTCCTTTCCTTCTTATTCTCCCTCCCTCCCTCCTGTCCTTCCTTCCTTCTTTCCTCCCTTCCCTCCTTTCCTTCCTCCCTCCCTCCCTCCTGTCCTTGCTTCCCCCTTCCTGTCCTTCTTTCCTCACTCCTGTCCTTCCTTTTTTCCTCATCTCCTTCCTTCCTCCTTCCTCTCCTTCTTTCCTCCTGCTCTCCTTTCCTTGCTTCCCCCTTCCTGTCCTTCTTTCCTCACTCCTGTCCTTCCTTTTTTCCTCATCTCCTTCCTTCCTTCCTCCCTCCTCTCCTTCTTTCCTCCTGCTCTCCTTTCCTTCCTTCCTCCCTCCTCTCCTTCCTTCCTCCCACCCTCCTTTCCTTCCTTCTTTCCTCCTTTGTCCCTTCCTCCCTCCCTCCTTCCTTCTTCCTCCCTTCCTTCCTTGACTCGAGGACAACAGGAGGGTTAATATATATGTGTGTGATGAAGCTGCGTTGTTGGTTTTTAGAGGAAGTTAACTTAACATTTATCATGTGGATCGAGAATATGTTTTAAATTTTATACAAAATCAATCAACCTGATATTTCGTCCATCTCTCTCTCACAGATCTGTAGTCGTGTTTCTGACAACGTGTTTAATCCTGATCCCGACTGTTTTATTTAATTGGCAGAAGAACACACATCGATCTGAGCGAGTGAACAGATCAGACAGTCTGACTTTATTCCACAGAGTCACAGAAACATGACAGGAAGTAGAAACATGAAAGGATTGATGTCTGGAAGTCAGCTTTTCTTTTCACAGTCCTCTAAAGCAGAGGTGTCAAACTCATTTTCATTCAAGGGCCACATACAGACCAATCTGATCTAATGTGGGCCGGATCATTAAAAAGATGGAAGGAAGGAAGGAAGGAAGGGAAGAAGGGAGGGAGGGAAGGAAGGAAGGAACGAGAGAAGAAAGGAAGGAAGGACAGAAGGAAAAATGGAGGAAGGACAGATGGAAGAAAGGGAGGAAGGACAGATGGAAGGAAGGACAGAAGGAAGAAAGGGAAGAAGGACAGATGGATGGAAGGACAGATGGAAGGAAGGGAGGAAGGACAGATGGAAGGAAGGGAGGAAGGACAGAAGGAAGAAAGGTAGGAAGAACAGATGGAAGGTAGGACAGAAGGAAGAAAGGGAGGAAGGACAGATGGAAGGTAGGACAGAAGGAAGAAAGGGAGGAAGGACAGATGGAAGGAAGGGAGGAAGGACAGAAGGAAGAAAGGTAGGAAGGAGAGATGGAAGGAAGGGAGGAAGGACAGATGGAAGAAAGGACAGATGGAAGAAAGGGAGGAAGGACAGATGGAAGAAAGGGAGGAAGGACAGAAGGAAGGAAGGGAGGAAGGACAGATGAAAGGAAGGACAGATGGAAGGAAGGAAGGAAGGACAGATGGAAGAAAGGTAGGAAGGACAGAAGGAAGAAAGGGAAGAAGGACAGATGGAACATGATGAAGAGAAACACAGTCAGTCAATAATTAATTTCGAGAGAAGAAAGGAAGGAAGGAAGGGAGGAGGAAGGAAGAGAGGGAGGGAGGGAGGAAGAAAGGAAGGGAGGAGGAAGGAAGAGAGGGAGGGAGGGAGGAAGAAAGGAAGGGAGGGAGGGAGGGAGGAAGGGAGGGAGGGAAGGAAAGAAGGGAGGGAGGGAGGGAAGAAAGGGA
>NC_070597.1:2646946-2666946 GCF_027409825.1 Scomber japonicus | reverse complement strand
AAGAAAGAAAGAAGGAAGGACAGAGGAAAGAAGGAAGGAAGGAAGGAAGGAAAGGACGGAGGGAAGAGAGGAAGGAAGGAAGAAAGAAAGAAGGAAGGAAGGATGGAAGGAGGGAAGGAGGAAGAAAGAAGGAAAGGAGGAAGGACAGAGGAAAGAAGGAAGGACAGAGGAAAGAAGGAAGGAGGAAGGAAGGAAAGAAGGACGGAAGGAAGGAGGAAGAGAGGAAGGAAGAAAGAAAGAAGGAAAGGAGGAAGGACGGATGAAAGAAGGAAGGAAGGAAGGAAAGGAGGAAGGACAGATGAAAGAAGGAAGGAAGGAAGGAAGGAAGGAAAGGAGGAAGGACAGATGAAAGAAGGAAGGAAGGAAGGAAAGGAGGAAGGACAGAGGAAAGAAGGAACAGTCAGAAAACGTTCCCCGTCGTTTCCTGTAACAAACTATTTACTCATTCTATCTGCTGCAGTTCCTTCCTTCCTTCCTTCCTTCCTTCCTTCCTTCCTTCCTTCCTTCCCTCCCTTCCTTCCAGCATTAAATATAAAAGGAATAAAGAGGAAATACAAACATTATAAATCAGAAGCTTTTAAACAGAATCAGACATTAAGATGAAGCTCCAGAGCAGTTTATAGATTTGAGTCAAACAGCAGTGAGAGAAGTGTTAAAGCTTTGACAGGTTGCTCATTAACTTTATGTTGCTTCATTAACAACCTGATAATATAATCTGATGATGTCATCAATCAATCTTTATGATGTTTGTCATCTAAAGTATTTTATTAATTACTAAAATGAAAAACACTTGTGAGATTAGTTAGAAATGAACTGAGTGGCTCATAAATGTGTTTCTGTAAATCCATATAAACATAAACTACTGCCTAATAATAATAAACCTTATCATAGAAACATAACCTGCTCTTTATAACTGTTTTAGTAATAAAATAAAATACTTTATGTTAGCTTCAGTTTCAGTTAAACTTTGGGTGGATTCTTAAATGTTTAATAACTGTTCATGCTGTTTGAACGGGTCTTAAATCCTCCTAATGTGCAGAAACATGGATTTAAAAGTAGATCTGAAGCTGATATGAAGTCAAATCTTCATCTTCTATGTTTCAACGTTACTGTAGCGTGTTTTTAGTATCAAAGTCTTTTTGTTACTATACTGACCTATAGAGGATTTTATAGGCTAATACACATATTATAGAGTAATACAATTATAATACATATATTGGTTGATAAATATATCTATAGAGAGAGAGAGAGAATGTATAAGTAACTTCTAACTCTGCTAAATTAAAGTTCAATCCCAACATTAATGTAAGCTGTTGTTGGTGGATAACTATCACTCCTGAATCCTGCAGATGTAAAAAGGTTAGGAGTGTTTTAGGGAATCATATCTTCCATAAAGCTGGACAGATAGTATATAGAGGACTAAACATACAGTCCTTCTTCTGTTCTGTGCTAATAAATATATATTTAAAAGTTGATGTGAAGCTAATATGAAGCTTCAGCGTCAACAGGAAACACTAAGAGGAGATATGATGCTAAACAGACTGTAAATGTGTCAGATATCACTGATATGAATAACTATGGTTATTATGGTTGCTATAGTAACTATAGTAGCTCAGACTGATGAAGCTCAATAGAAGCTGATCAGAGACTTTAAATGACTGAAAGAACATTAGATCTTTTAACCCTCCTGTCGTCCTCCCGGGTCAAACTGACCCCGTCTCTCTCTTTTGACTGTTCCTTCTCTCCTTCCTTCCTTCCCTCTTTTTTTGCTCCCTCCTCCTTCCAACCTTCCTCCTTTCCTCCCTCCCTCCTTACTCCTTTCTTTCCTTCCTTCCTTCCTTCCTTCCTTCCTCCCTCCTCTCCTAAATTCCTTCCTCTTTTTGTCCTTACTCCCTCCTCCCTTCCTTCTCTCCTAAATTCCTTCCTCTTTTCGTCCTTACACCTTTCCTTCCTTCCTTCCTCCCTTCCTTCTTTCTCTCCTTACTTCCTTCCTCTTTTCGTCCTTCCTCCTTTCTTACCTCCCTCCCTCCTTACTCCTTTCTTGCCATCCTCTCTTCCTTCTCTCCTAAATTCCTTCCTCTTTTCGTCCTTACTCCTTTCCTTCCTTCCTTCCTTCCTCCCTCCCTCCCCCCTCCTTACTCCTTTCTTTTCTTCTTTCCTTACTCCTTTCCTTCCTTCCTTCCCCATCCTTCTCTCCTAATTTTGTTCCTCTTTTCATCCTTACTCCTTTTCCTTCCTTCTCTCCTAAATTCCTTCCTTCCTTCCTCCTTTCCTCCCTCCCTCCCCACTCCTTTCTTTCCTTCCTTCCTTCTCTCCTAAATTCCTTCCTCTTTTCATCCTTACTCCTTTCTTCCTTCCTCCTTTCCTTCCTTCTCTCCTAAATTCCTTCCTCTTTTCGTCCTTACTACTTTCGTTTCCAGGAGTTCGTTTCCTTCTTCCTTTCCTTCCTTCCTTCTCTCATTACTTCCTTCCTCTTTTCCTCCTTACTCCTTTCTTTCCTTCCTTCCTTCTGTCTTTCCTTGACTTGAGGACAACAGGAGGGTTAATAGTCAGTATGAACAGGAGGAAAACCTCATTAGTCACATGATTGCTATTTTAAGACTTCCAAAAAAAAACCTGTTAACCTTTTTCCTTTTAAGCACACGTGAACCAACTCATATAGTAAGACTCTTCTGGTCTCTAGTCTGGAACTGGGACACACGGGTTCAAACATCTGCTTCTCCAAACACTCATCAGGGCTTCACACACACACTCTGACCTCTGACCTCAAACCTGCTTTTTATAAGTTCTACCTCCAAAACCAAACCTTCACCTCGTGTGCCAAAGACAGCAGCAGACATGTAGGACTCACCTCAAGCTTCACTCATATATATATATACTTAACCCTTTATAGGACAGGAAGGAAGGAAGGAAGGAAGGAAGGAAGGAAGGAAGGAGGGAGGGAGGGAGGGAGGGAGGGAGGGAGGGAGGAAAGAAGGAAGGAAGGAAAGGACGAAGGAAGGAAGGACGGAAGGAGGGAAGGAAGGAAGGAAGGGAGGAGGGGGATGGAGGAAAGAAGGAAAGGCGGAAAGAGAGAGGAAGGAAAGAAAGAGAGAAGGAGGGAGGGTGGAAGGACAGAAGGAAGGAAGGACGGAGGAGGGAGGAAGGACGAAGGAAAGAAGGAAGGAGGAGGAAAGAAAGAGAGAAGGAGGGAGGGAGGAAGGACAGATGGAAGTAAGGAAAGGAAGGAAGGAAGGACGGAGGAAGAAAGAAGGAAGGGAGGAGAGAGGGAGGAAGGAAGGAAGGAAAGGAAGGAAGGAAAGAAGGGAAGAAAGAAGAAAGGGAGGAAGGAAAGGAGGGAAGGGAGGAAGGAAGGAAGGACGGAGGAAGGAGGGAGGGAGGAAGGACGGAGGAAAGAAGGAAGGAAGGAAAGGAAGGACGGAGGAAGGAGGGAGGGAGGAAGGACGGAAGAAAGAAGGAAGGAAGGAAGGAAAGAAGGAAGGAAGGAAGGAAGGAAGGAAGGAAGGAAGGATATTTTGGGATATTTACAGAAGTTACCAAATATAATGATTTGCCTAATAAAGGGTTAAGTTTATATATATTTATATATATTTATATATATTTATATAACAGGGGGACAAAGTCGAGGAAACGTGGATCCATAAACTAAAGTGTGAGCAGACAGTGAAACTTTTATTTTTTATTTATTTATTTATTTATTTTTTTTTAGCAATAAGAAATGTGTCCGACATCCAATCGAACCCATAACCTCCTCCTCCTGGTACTTTCACTGTGTTTCAACATCTTACTGCAAATTATATGTCAATGTGGACGCACCCTGTTATCTATCTCCTCTCCTTCTCTCCATCTATCCTTTTTTATTTTTATTATTATTTTATATTCTTCTTTTATTTTAATTTACACTTGACTGTCTATGATCTCGTGCAGGTTACTAAGGATTACAGACTGGCAAGGGTTTCTGGTCCATTGACATATAATGACATTACAACTGCTTCATCGGAGGGGAGGAGGGACATTTGGACAGACAGAGAGAGAGGCTGGGATGAAGCAGAAGCTATTGATACAGGTCAGAATAGACCTCCTATACAATTATACAACTATCAAAAAAAAAAAAAAAAAAAAAAAACACACAACGACGACGAAAAAACTACAAAAAAACTCCATTTCTGTTCCATTATCAAGGTCTTTACTGTTTGAAAAGTTGATTTTTGGGTTCATTTTGACTCTAAAACTGAGCATAAACGTGTGGCCGGTGTTCTGGAAATAAATCTGATTAGTTGGGATTACATTTCCTATCCATAGAAAGCAAATAAACTACATATATTTCTACTATATACTGAATTACATGACTGCATATCGATTATTTGCACTCATTTAAACCTTTAAAATAAATGTCGGATGTGATTCTAAAAACTCCACTTCTAAAAATACCCGTTTATTATCAATTTCCTTATCCGATAATTGACCAGGATTAAATTTCCAGAACCACAAACTACAAAAAAACTCCATTTCTGTTCCATTATCAAGGTCTTTACTGTTTGAAAAGTTGATTTTTTGGGTTAATTCTGACTCTAAAAATGAGCATAAACGTGTGGCCGGTGTTCTGGAAATAAATCTGATGTGTTGTTCATGTGATTAAATTTAATAAAAACAAAATTGGGTTTAATATAAGATATATTTCCTATCCATAGAAAGCAAATTAACTACATATATTTCTACTATATACTGAATTACATGATTGCATATCCATTATTTGCAGTCATTTAAACCTTTAAAATAAATTCGGATGTGTCGGATGTGATGTAAAAACTTTTATTCGACATTTTACATTTTAATTTGACATTTTATTCAAACTTTCCACTGAAAAAACTACAAAAAACTCCATTTCTGTTCCATTATCAAGGTCTTTACTGTTTGAAAAGTAGATTTTATGAGCATAAACGTGTGGCCGGTGTTCTGGAAATAAATCTGACTTATTGCTCATGTGATTAAATTTAATAAAAACCAATCTGGGTTTAATATAAGATACATTTCCTATCCATAGAAAGCAAATAAACTACATATATTTCTACTACAAACTGAATTACATGAAAAAAAACCCCCGTTAATGATCAATTTCCTTATTCGATAATTGACCAGGACATTATTTCCAGAACCAGACGTTTCAGCTCCAAATGAAGAAGAAAAAAGGGAAAAAAAGAAAAACCAAGATGGCCGATTTAATTTGGTTCAGTTTGGTTGTTAATTGCATTGAATTGAATTTGGGCGTTTTCACTCTATGCAGACGATACGATAATTAAACTTTATAATAATTGAGCCGCCTCACACCTTTAACCCTCCTGTTGTGTTCGAGTCAAGGAAATAAGGAAAGACGGGAGGGAGGGAGTGAGGGAGGAAGGAGGGAAGGAAGGAAGAAAGGGGGATGGAGGAAGGAAGGAAGGGAGGAAAGGAAATAAGGAAGGAAGGAAGGAAGGAAGGACGGAGGAAAGAAGTAAGTAAAGAAGGAAGGTAGGAGGGTGGGAGGAAATAAGGTAGGAGGGTGGGAGGAAGGAAGGAAAGAAGGACAGAGGAGAGAAGGAAGGGAGGAAGGAAGGAAGGGGGAAAGGAGGGAGGAAAGGAGGGAGGGAGGAAAGAAGGGAAGGAAGGAAGGAGGGAAGGAAGGAAGAGTCAAAACAGATGGGTCAATTTGACCCGGGAGCACAACAGGAGGGTTAACATTTGCATCTCCCGCCATTAGAAACCCTCATTAAAGTAGATCCTATATAGTGCCTTTCTGTTTCTTCCTTGCTCTTTTTTATTTATTTTATTTATTATTTTTTTATTTATATGTCCAGTTGGGTCATCTTTAAACTGACCTGGTGGGTTTTTTTTTTTACATCGTCCGTAACCATGGAGACGAACTCAGTGCCTTTTTTTAATATTATTAATAAGCTTTTTAGAAACTCACGAGGATATGATGTGTTTGTTTTAACTTCCTGTCGTCCTCCAGGGTCAAGTTGACCCCGTCTGTTTTGACTGTTCCTTCCTTCCTCCCTTCCTTCCTTCCTTCTGTCCTTCCTCCCTATCTCATTCTCTCTTTCCTTCCTTCCTCTCTCTTTCCTCCCTTCCTTCCTCCATCCCCCTTCATTCTTTCCTCCCTCTCTCCTTCCTCCCTACCTCCTTCTCTTTCTTTCCTTCCTCTCTCTTTCCTCCCTTCCTTCTTTCCTTCCTCCATCCCCCTTTCTTCCTTCCTTCTCTCTTTCTTTCCTCCCTCCTACCTTCCTTCTGTCCTCTGTCCTTCTTTCCTTCTTTCCTCTGTACTTCCTGTTTTCCTTTCTCCCTCCTTCCTTCTTTCTTCCCTCCCTCCCTCCTTCCTTTCGTCCTTCTTTCCTTCCTCTCTTTCCTTGCTTCATTCCTCCCTCCCTCCTTCCTTTCTTCCTTCTTTCCTTCCTCTCTTTCCTTGCTTCATTCCTCCCTTTATTCCTTCCTTCTTTCCTTCCTTCCTTCCTCCCTCCTTCTCTCTTTCTTTCCTCCCTCCTCCCTTCCTTCCTTTCCTCCCTTCCTTCCTTCTTTCCACCCTCTCTCTTTCCTTCCTCTCTCCTCCCTCTCTCCCTTCCTTCCTTGACTCGAGGACAACAGGAGGGTTAAAGCTTATCCTTGAAAATCTACAATCTTATTTAAAATAGATGATTGGAAAGTGGATTCTGTGCAAAAAACCCAAAATATTAAAGGAACTTTGAGACAAACTTTAAGCAAGTAATTAGTTATTAATAGAATATTTGAATTTGGAAGCAGAAATTATCTTCATTTATTTGAGTTAAACTTGAACCAGTGGAGCCAAAGTGCCCGAATCTTATTAGCTTAGCAGACTGAATGAGAGGAAAACTTTGATTTTCGTGCAGAACATTCAGAGTAGCAGTCAGCTGATCTCTGCAAGGCCAGAACACACTTCACTAATTCTGATTTTAGCCTGGAAAGCGTCCACCTTCCTTTCCTTCCTCCCTTCCTTCTTTCCGCTGTCCTTTCCTTCCTTCCTTCCTCCATTCCTTCTTTCCGCTGTCCGTTCCTCCCTCCCTTCCTTCTTTCCGCTGTCCTTTCCTTCCTCCCTTCCTTCTTTCCGCTGTCCTTTCCTTCCTTCCTTCCTCCATTCCTTCTTTCCGCTGTCCGTTCCTCCCTCCCTTCCTTCTTTCCGATATCCTTCTTTCCTTCCTTCCTCTTTTCCTTTCTCTCTCCCTCCCTCTCTACTTTCTTCCATCCTTTCCATCCTTCTTTCTTTCCTTTCCTTTCCTCCCTTCCTTCCTTGCTTCTTTTTTTTCTTTCGCCCTCCTCCCTTCCTTCTTTCCTCACTACTTCCTCCCTTCCTTCTTCCCTCCTTTCCTTCCTCCCTCCCTCCTTCTCTCCTTCTCTCTTTATTTTCTTCCTCACCTCCCTTCCTTCCTTCCTTCTTTCCTCCCTCCCTACTTCCTTCCTCCCTCCTTTCTTTCCTTCTTCCTCCCTTCCTTCATTGACTCGAGGACAACAGGAGGGTTAAAAATCATAAATAAAGATCAATAAGTGTAAATTCTGATTTTAGTCTGGAAAGCGTCCTCCACTGGAGAGCTGAGGTGGCCGTTGAAGGCTGAACCCATCGGCAAACTAACGCTGCCTTCATAAAACACCCAAATCTCATTAAGTAATATTTAAACTATGTGTTACAGATTTAAGATTAAACATGATTCTGTAGCTGCATGGCCTTTTTATCCTAATTTGACATTTTATCTGAACAGCTACTGTGGTTATACAGTTTAACCTTCGTGTCGTCCTCCCGGGTCAAATTGACCCTGTTCCTTCCTATCTTCCTTCCTCCCTTCCATCCTTTCCTTCTTTCTTTCCTTTCCTCCCTTCCTCTTTCTCTCTTTCTTTCCTCACCCTACCTTCCTCCCTTCCTCCCTCCCTCTTTCTTTCCTCACACTACCTTCCTCCCTTCCTTTCTCTCTCCCTCCCTCCCTCCCTACTTCCTTCCATCCTTTCCTTCTTTCTTTCCTTTCCTCCCTTCCTCTTTCTCTCTTTCTTTCCTCACCCTACCTTCCTCCCTTCCTCCCTCCCTCTTTCTTTCCTCACACTACCTTCCTCCCTTCCTCCCTCCCTCTTTCTTTCCTCACACTACCTTCCTCCCTTCCTTTCTCTCTCCCTCCTTCCCTCCCTCCCTACTTCCTTCCATCCTTTCCTTCTTTCTTTCCTTTCCTCCCTTCCTCCCTCCCTCTTTCTTTTCTCACACTACCTTCCTCCCTTCCTTTCTCTCTCCCTCCTTCCCTCCCTCCCTACTTCCTTCCATCCTTTCCTTCTTTCTTTCCTTTCCTTCTTCCTCCTTTCTTTTCATTCACTTGAGGACAACAGGAGGGTTAAAAATAAAGTAGTAGTAGTAAATAAATAAAGACCAAGTAAGTGGTGCAGTCATCTAGACTAGAACTGGTTTTCTGACATCTTAAACTGGAATGATTCAAACTCTTCTTCACTTCTGAGGTAAATGTAACGCAGCATAAAACATTAAGAAATTTAAATGCTAATAATTTATTACTGCCAGTTTCACAATGCTGGCGGGTCGGCAAGCTTTATGTGGACCAGCTTGAACCCAAAAGGTTACAAAGACTACTTAATACCAGTAATATATATGTTGAATTTAATATTCCTCTGCTAATATCAGAGCACTGAGCTTCAGTTAAACCTACATAACCACTTCAATCACTAACGTATAATTTGACCGCTGAGATCATTTCAGCGTTTTAAAAAGAAACCTCCAATCTGCACACACTTGACGGCGGTCTCATTATCAGTGTGGCTGTTCGAGGTGTTCCCAGCGTATCAGTGCCTCACACAGTTTTCAAGAGTGGTGTCGATATCAAAGGCAGTCTGCTGTGAATAAAGAAGTTTGTTGTATGAAAGGGTTTAAATGTTCCCGAGGACCACTTGAATCCAAAGCGAACCGGAGACTGTTCTTATCGCACTCGAGCACAACCCACTCGACGGTTGCAAGTATTTGCTAAAGTAGCAGGGGGTTGAGGGAGTGATTTAAAATCTCTCACCCCCCCTCCCCCACACCCACCAACCCACCAACCCCTACTGGGAGCACTCATTAAAAGAGCTGTTTGTTTTCCCAAATTAATGGATGCTTTCAGACGGCGGTTTGTTTTCTTCCTCGACACTTACATCACCAGTCTTGTCTTTAACGACCGGCTGAGGTTTTAATCCGAGGCTTTTTTTTTTTATTTATCCGGGCTAGCTGCCAGTTTGACGCTGCAGAAAAACATATTTTAATGAGGTGCCAGTCCAGCTGAAACAATAACCTGTACAGAGATGTTTTAATTGGCTTTGAGAGGCTCATTCAAAGAGGGATCATTCAAACCTGCTCAGGCCTCATGCATAAACACTCTCTGCTAGGATCTATGATTAAAAGGTTTAAACAAAGGCTAAAGACAGATGTTTAACCTCAGCAGTGCTCGGCCACCACCGTGCGTCAAGTATCTGCTGAGGTTTCCTTTAAGTGTGCTTTTCATGAGCTTCTTTGTTCAGTATTATAAGCCTGTTTCACACTCGATCACCTCCAACATAAAGACTTCTCAAGAGCAAACGCTTCACTAGTGAAAACTTCCTTTAATCTGCCTTTCAGAGACAAAACCTCTGCTTGTTTTATCACTGTTAACCCTCCTGTTGTCCTCGAGTCAAGGAAGGAAGGAAGGGAGGAAGAAGGAAAGAAAGAAGGGAGGAAGGGAGGACTAAGGATGGAAAGGAGGGAGGAAGGAAGGGAGGAAAGGAAAGGAAGGAAGGACAGGATGGAGGAAGGAAAGGAGGAAAGAAAAGAAGGAAGGGAGGAAGGTAGGGGGAGGAAAGAAAGAGTGAGGGAGGGAGGAAGGAAGGAAGGAAGGAAGGAAGGAAAGAAGGAGGGAAGGAGGAAGGCAGGACAGAAGGAAGGAAGAAAGGGGGATAGAGGAAGGAAAGAAGGCGGGGGTAGGAAGGACAGATGGAAGGAAGGAAGGAAGGACAGGATGGAGGAAGGAAGGGAGGAAAGGAAAGAAGGAAGGAAAGGAGGAAGGCAGGAAGGAGGAAAGGAAAGAAGGAAGGAGGGAGGAAGGCAGGACAGAAGGAAGGAAGAAAGGGGGATGGAGGAAGGAAAGAAGGAGGGAGGGAGGAAGGACAGATGGAAGGAAGGAAGGAAGGAAGGAAGGAACGAACAGTCAGAATAGACCGGGTCAATTTGACCCAGGAGGAAGACACGATGGTTAACCTCTCTATTAGTAGACACTAGTTATGGGGAGCTGACATATAGTTTATATTTTATCGTCTTTTATGATTTTTAAAGACTGATATCAGTGATTGAAACATTAAGAAACACGTGAATGAATAAATATGTGAAGGTTACGTCTACTGTGCCAAAGCTCTGTTCCACACAGGGCCGCAAACACACTTTTAACTTGAGCAACCAAACACACTGTGTGCCGTCAAATCCTGACAAAAACAACGATAGCGATCAATACTAGATAGGACTGCTAGATCAGTAGCAGCCAAAGAAACAGTTTGGTTTGAAAAAAAAAAAAAAAATCGATGAAATAATGATCACCGAGTTAAAGTACAAGCTGCACTGCCTCTTCTGCATGTTGAGTTTGTTTAAATCCTGTGGGAGAAAGCTGAATCTGCCAATAATAAAAAATAATAAAAAAAGAAGAAGGGGGAAAATGCAGACAGTACTACTAGTATTAATTCTGTTCATAAAAGCTTCATTAATGGGGTTTGAAACTATAAAAATGTTAAAAGATTACAACTAAATATCCTAATTAATAGAACATTTACTTATGAGGGTGGGATGGGAGGGGTTGGAGGAAATGGGAGGGGTTGGACATCACTTCTTTCTTTTGTAAAATCTTTGCTAACACTACAACATAACTGCATATATGTGTGTGGTATTAATACACAGTATAAATGTGTCATATGCATTGTTGTTGTCACTGTGATGAGTAACTAATATATCACTGTACCTCTGAGTGGAAGTCAATGCTGGAGCCAAACCGGTTTTCGTTGTTAAGCTGTTTATTGTTTGTATAAATCAGCTGGATTCATTCACACACACACGTGGAGAGAATCTAGATTGAGCTTCGGCTTTGATATGCGAGTCATGCCTCGTGTGTCTTCTCTTTACTCCTCGTCCTTTACCTTCCTCTGACCCGGTGTAATGGAGCAGGCCCACGCTTCGACGGGGGGGGGAAACACTCGAGTGTCTATTAATGCCTAACAAGTATGCATAGGCGCAGCCGGTGGGGGAGATGCAGCGTCAGCCGATGTTTTGATTAAATTGTTCTGATAGCGGACCAATTCTCCGATCCTCCGAGCACAGAGTGTACCGGCTCCAAGGGCAGCGAGGATAGAAAACACAAAGCAGAGAAGGAAAGGAAACACAACTGGATGTAGCTTCAAATCAGGAAACATCCATCAAAATTGATTTATTTCTTGTTTTATACCTTAAATCAGCTGTTATTCTCATTACTGATTATATTGTTGATTGGTTTGTCTAAATAATGTCAGAAAATAGTGTAAAATGCCCTTTAAATGTCTCCACAGCCCACGCCTTATACCCATCTCTATCTTCAGGCTAAGAAAAACATTATTTAACCTTTTAGACCTTCACATAGAGACGCTCTGAGACATAAAGCTGTTTTTAAATGTATTAAAAAGGTTAAAATCCGATTAGCAAATGTCAGAAAATAGTGAAAAAATTAAAGTGCTTGAAAGCGCTTCAGTCCAAAACCCCAAAATATTCAGTTTTCCATCATTTATGGTGAATGAAAACATGAAGAAGCAGGAACCAACTAATGTTTGGTGTTTTAAAACAAACAAGAATCCAAAATCTTAATTCAGAAGCGAATCCATCAGTGTGACGCTAACAGCTGACACATAAAGAAGACAAACAGCCTCTAACAGCTTTACAACTAACTTCCCGTCAGTCCGTTTGGCTCCAGGATTGTTATTTCCTCCACACATCAAACCGTTAATACTCACTGGCCAAATTTGATTTCAAGGTGCAGGTACAAATTGGTCTTTTTATGGCCTCAGTTCGCACTGGGCTCAAACAGAGACGTGAGGCCGTCTATCAGCTGATAGGCGTCTGTCTCAGTGAGCAGCTGTAGGATGCATGGAGCGCCAGCAGACCTCAAACAGTCTGAGAAACCGGCACATCGCCAATCTCAGCCTCTGTGTCCCCTCCCTTCCTCTCCCCTCCCTCCCTCCCTCTGTCCCCCTCCCTCCTCCTCTTATAGGACAAGGAGGTGAATCTGGAACAGGTGCACCGTCGTATGAACAGTCTTTTGGACGAGGACTTGGCCCACAAGCAGATCCCCGGCCCCTCTATCGAGATCTCTGCGCTGGACATCGGCAGCATGCAGCCCAGCCAGGGCTCTCTGGTGCCGGGCCCGGAGTCCAGGCGGGACTACCCGCCCTCGGGCCTCGCTGTGACCACCTTCCTCCCCGGGGAGGGGGTGCCGCCTCCTCCTCATCCCCACCCTCACCATGGGGGGACCCTAGGCAGGACACTACCCCCGTCCCAGGGCCATGGCAGCACCACGTTGCCCCTGCACCACCCGCTCAGCAGCAGCAGCCTCAGCGGCACCATGCAGTGCAAACACAGGGCACCCAACGGGGGGCTCTTCCGGCAGAGCCCTGGCAAGACACCCATGCCAGTGTCCTACCAGGCAGTCTCCGCAGGACCCATACCCGAAGCCATTGATGCCACCCACAGTACATCCATATAGTGATCGGATGGGGGGGGGGCGGGGATGGGGAAAGGGAAAGGGAAGGGGGAGGGTCATGGCGCCAAACTGCATCAACCATGAGTCGCGCTCTTGGCTTTGGATGCTGTTTCTTTTTTTGGGGGGGGTTGGGGGGGGTCGGGGATCTTTGAGGGGGAAAAATGATGATAAAAGGAAAGAAACACATAAATGTACAAAGTAAAAAAAAAAAAAAAGATTTTGTATCTCACTCTCTGTTCAGAAAAAGTGACGTTAAACGAAGAAAAAAAAATTTGGGGGTCGGTCGGGAGGGGAGCGGGGGGGACGCGGGAGGAGTTGGGTGCTGGGTGTAATTTTTCTCTTGTACATAAACTGTAAATAACCAAGAGAACGAAGTGAGGTTAAAAGTGTATTTTGAATATTCTCAATTTTTGAAGTTGAGTTATAAAAAACAAACAAAACGAGATAAAAAATATATATATATACATTGATGAAAAAGTTATGACTGTTTGAATGGCTTTGTAAATTTTGTTCAATATGAAACAATGACGCGAAATTCATTGTGATTGTTTTCTAAGTGCCGAAATTAAACGATGTCTCTCCACAACTCATCGATGTAAGCGACTACCCATGATGCACCGCTGTAGGGACATTTTTAGTGTTGGACACCTACTGTTATGCACCTCTGTACCAACCCTATATATATTCTTCAGCATCGGACAAAAAAATAATCACAATCATTTCCTCCTCTTTTTTTTTTTTTTTTCTTTTTCATTTGTATTAAATATATAATATACATTGTTTTTTCCAATCAAAAGTCTACATTCATTTTCTTACGTTGACTGTAAATGGTGTATCATTGGGCAGTGGAGGGGATGGGGAGGTGTAGGGGAGGGGGAGGGGAGGGCGGGGGGTTTTAAACAGGTGGATTTTTACCTGATTCATATTTTACACAAAGCTTAGTGGTTTGTTTTTTATAGTAGCTTTTGGTTTTTTTTTTGGCAACAGTACTGTCGAGGTGACGAGTTTTGGTTTGTAAAAAAGGAGGAAAGAACGGACGAAAGGTGGCGAATGTTAGGCAGCGATCACACCGACTATTGACCTGATGCTTTTATTTTGTAGTATTGAAACTCAACAGCCTCATTGGGAGAAAACTCCTTTTTAATGAGCCGGTCGACTGTTAAAACCATCACAGAGAGCCGGTTCTTGATTCAGGGTCAATACAAACTAATAACATCAGTGCTGCTACAGATTGGTCCACCAACTTTAATCCAGACTGAAACATCCCAACAATTATTGGATGGATTGCCATGAAACTTGGTGTACATGGTCATTATCACTAGGGTTGGGTATCGTCTAAAAAATGACAATACTAGCACCAATCCAAGTACTCTTAAAGTGATGCTGATACCAACTGAGTAAAGTCATTAGCTAACCCATTAGCTCCGTGGCTACATCAGTTGCTGTAGTTAAAAACTGGGCCGGTCGAGTGTTAAAACCGTCACATCCAGAGAGCCGGTTCTTGATTCAGGGTCAATACAAACTAATAACATCAGTGCTGTTACAGATTGGTCCACCAACTTTAATCCAGACTGAAATAGCCCAACAATTATTGGATGGACTGCCATGAAACTTGGTGCCAATGTTCATTATCACTAGGTCTTGGTATCGTCTAAAAAATGACAATACTAGCACCAATCCAAGTACTCTTAAAGTGATGCTGATACCAACTGAGTGAAGTCATTAGCTAACCCATTAGCTCCATGGCTACATCAGTTGTTGTAGTTAAAAACTGGGCCGGTCGAGTGTTAAAACCGTCACATCCAGAGACCCGGTTCTTGATTCAGGGTCAATACAAACTACTAACATCAGTGCTGCTACAGATTGGTCCACCAACTTTAATCCAGACTGAAATAGCCCAACAATTATTGGATGGATTGCCATGAAACTTGGTGCAAATGTTCATTATCACTAGGGTTGGGTATCGTCTAAAAAATGACAATACCTGTACCAATCTAAATACCCTTAAAGAGATGCTGATACCAACTGAATGAAGTCATTAGCTAACCCATTAGCTCCGTGGCTACATCAGTTGTTGTAGTTAAAAACTGGGCCGGTCGAGTGTTGAAACCGTCACATCCATAGAGCCGGTTCTTGATTCAGGGTCAATACAAACTAATAACATCAGTGCTGCTACAGATTGGTCCACCAACTTTAATCCAGACTGAAATATCCCAACAATTATTGGATGGATTGCCATGAAACTTGGTGCAAATGTTCATTATCACTAGGTCTTGGTATCGTCTAAAAAATGACAATACTAGCACCAATCTAAATACCCTTAAAGGGATGCTGATACCAACTGAGTGAAGTCATTAGCTAACCCATTAGCTCCGTAGCTACATCAGTTGTTGTAGTTAAAAACTGGGCCGGTCGAGTGTTAAAACCGTCACATCCAGAGAGCCGGTTCTTGATTCAGGGTCAATACAAACTAATAACATCAGTGCTGCTACAGATTGGTCCACCAACTTTGATCCAGACTGAAATATCCCAACAATTATTGGATGGATCGCCATGAAACTTGGTGCAAATGTTCATTATCACTAGGGTTGGGTATCGTCTAAAAAATGACAATACCAGCACCAATCTAAATACCGTTAAAGTGATGCTAATGCCAACTGAGTAAAGTCATTAGCTAACCCATTAGCTCCGTGGCTACATCAGTTGTTGTAGTTAAAAACTGGGCCGGTCGAGCGTTAAAACCATCACATCCATGGAGCCGGTTCTTGATTCAAACTAATAACATCAGTGCTGCTACAGATTGGTCCACCAACTTTAATCCAGACTGAAATATCCCAACAATTATTGGATGGATTGCCATGAAACTTGGTGCCAATGGTCATTATCACTAGGGTTGGGTATCTTCTAAAAAATGACAATACCAGCACCAATCCAAGTACCCTTAAAGTGATGCTAATACCAACCGAGTCCTTCATTAGATACCCATCATTATTTAATCCGGTGTAACTTTTCTTTTTCATACTACTTGGTATGGATTCATTTCAGTCAATACCATAAAAAAGGTATGAATTAGCCATACCCAGCCCTAATTATCACCAGTAAAACTGAGAGCATGATTATCCACCAAAATCAAAGTACTATGAAAACCTCTGCTCTAGCGCCACCAGCAGGTTATCTCTACATCTATTTGGTGGATTGGTACAAAATTTGGTGCAGACACTCTTTGTTCCCAGAGGATGTCTCAACGACAGCTACAACTGTTTTAATTTATAAAACCTTATTTCCAATGAGCATCAAGTCCTCATCCTCAGAGTTACTAGCAAGGCCTTGTTAGTTAGGTTTTGTTCTTTCTGGGATTACAAGCTTCTGTTTCTGATTTAATTTGGTAAAAAATGAAACTCATCTGTTGCCTGAGTGGATAGAAACTTGGACTTCTGTTGGAGCTGAAGATGATTGGATTGTTTTTTGGTTGATATTAACAGAGCACATCTGTCCAGTATGAAGCCAAACAGCTAAAACCTTCAATCTCCAGCATTGTTCATCTCTAATCCTTCGTGTTTTAGAGTCGTGTGCAGCATTTGATCTCATTGACCAACCGGCAGGAACCAAACTAAAAGGTTGAAGTCGTAGTCGGTGTGAACGCAGCTCAACAGTCTCCAACCTTTCTGTTTTTAACTTTGGAAGCAGTGGAAGAAATATTGAGTTTCAACCACTTTTAACTTTGAAGAGAAAGAAAAAAAATCTTGTAGAAAGAAGAAAGAAAGCTCTATCAGCTATATAGATAACGTCTTTAATTTTTTATACTAGAAGATTTAACGTCAAACTCTTGTATACAGGTTTTTTTTTTTTCTCTCCTGCAAAAGCAGTGCAGTTATTGTAATCTGACGGCGAGAGGTCCCTCATATCGCCACGAGTCATTCCTAATGAGATCCATTATCACCTGCAGGGATGACGGAGGGCGTCATTATCCAAAGTGCAATCAGAGGCTCACAGTGGCGGGAAAATCTGCAGGTGCCATACCTCAGCTGCTTGTAATATAGAAGGAATCAGATTATGTTTGCTAAACACTAGATTGTTTTTCTCTATGGAAACACTGTATGATGAATCTTTATGAGAAACTATTTTCAACATGAGATATAAAAACTAAACACACACACACACACACACACACACACACACACACACACACACACACTTCACCCTCCTGTTTGCTTTCATAAGTGCAATTAATGTGCATTTATGAGCCTAATGAGTTTTGACTTTCATTTTCATTTGCCACATGTTGGCTGTTTGGAAACGCGTTGATCACACACACACACACACACACACACACACACACACACACACACACACACACACACACACAGCGTTCAGGAGCCAGGCGCCACACACAGAGTTGCAGGGTTTAATGTGGGCAGAGGAAATAAAAGGACCTTAACGAGTCAGGATGAAGGGCTTTACTCTTAAAACCAACACATTTTATTGAAGAGGCTGATGATAGTTTGGATGACACACTGAGGAGCAGAAGATAGAAAATAGTGACTTTAAAAAGACTTAACCCTTTATAGGACACTCATTGAAAGGAAGGAAAGAAGGAAGGGAAGGAAGGAAGGAAGGGAAGGAAGGAGGGAGGGAGGGAGGAAAGGAAGGAAGGACGGAGGAAAGAAGGAAGGAAGGTAGGGGGGAGGAAAGAAAGAGAGAAGGAGGGAAGGAGGAAGGGAAGAAAGAAGGAAGGAAGGAAGAAGAAAGGGGGATGGAGGAAGGAAAGAAGGAAGGGAGGAAGAACAGATGGAAGGAAGGAAAGGAAGGACGGAGGAAGGAAAGAAGGAAGGGAGGAGAGAAGGAGGGAGGAAGGAAGGACAGATGGAAGGAAGGGAAGGAAGGAAAGACGGAGGAAATAAGGAACGAGGGAGGGAGAAAGGAAAAGAGGAAGGGGAGAAAGAAGGCAGGGAGGAAGGAAAGAAGGAACGAGGGAAGGAAGGAAGGAAGGAAGGAAGGAAAGAAGGAAGGAAGGAAGGATATTTTGGGATATTTACAGAAGTTACCAAATATAATTGTTTGCCTAATAAAGACTTAACTGCCAATACTGACTTGACTTCATTCATTCAGAACGAGCCAATCATCACGAGGGAAGGAAGGAAGGAAGGAAGGAAAGAAAGAAGGAAGTATTTGACGATTCAGTGAAACTACAGATTTCGTTCAATGACAACCTTTTTTTTTGTTTGATTGATTTTCTTTTTTTTTTTTACATCCACTGCCAACGTTTTTTAATATTCTCTGTTTCTTCAGTGTCTGCATGTGACAGATACAGTGTGGTTAAAATGAGATAACCAAACCAAACCTGACCTTTGACCTCTGAAGTTCGTATCTTACTCTGTTATTCAAACACAAAAAACTCCTGAAACCAACATTTAACCCTCCTGTCGTCCTACCTCTTCTTTCCTTCCTCCTTCCCAGCTTTCCTTCCTTCCCTCCTTCTCTCTTTCTTTTCTCCCTCCCTCCTTTCCTTCCTCTCTACTTCCTTCCGGCCTCCTTTCCTTCCTTCCCTCCTTCTCTTTCCTTCGTCCCTCCCTCCTTTCCTTCCTCCTTCCCTCTTTTCCTTAATTCCCTCCTTCTCTCTTTCCTTCCTCCCTCCTTTCCTTCCCTCTTTCCTTCGCCCTTCCCTGCTTTCCTTCCCTCCTTCTCTCTTTCTTTCTTTCCTCCCTCCCTCCTTTCCTTCCTCTCTACTTCCTTCCTCCCTCCTTTCCTTCCTCCTTCCTGCTTTCCTTCCTTCCCTCCTTCTCTCTTTCTTTCCTCCCTCCCTCCTTTCCTTAATTCCCTCCTTCTCTCTTTCTTTCCTCCCTCCTTTCTTCCTTTCTTACCTCCTTCCGTCCTCCTTCCTTCTTCCTTCCTGCTTTCCTTCCTTCCCTCCTTCTCTCTTTCATCCCTCTCTCCCTCCTTTCCTTCCTCTCTACTTCCTTCCTCCTTTCCTTAATTCCCTCCTTCTCTCTTTCTTTCCTCCCTTCTTTCCTTCCTCCCTCCCTCCTTCTTCCTTCTCTCTACTTCCTCCCTCCCTCCTTTCCTTCCTCCTTCCCTCTTTTCCTAATTCCCTCCTTCTCTCTTTCTTTCCTCCCTCCCTACTTTCTTCCTCTCTACTTCCTTCTTCCCTCCTTTTCCTTCCTCCTTTCCTTAATTCCCTCCTTCTCTTTCTTTCCTCAATCCTTTCTTCCTTTCACCCCTCCTTTCCTTCCTTCCTCCTTCCTTTTCTTCCCTCCTTTCCTTCCTTCTTTCTTCCCTGCTTTCCTTCCTTCATGTGATTATTATAAATACAGTGTGGTTAAAATGAGATAACCAAACCAAACCCGACCTTTGACCTCTGAAGTTCGTATCTTACTCTGTTATTCAAACACAAAAACTCCTGAAACCAACATTTAACCTTCCTGTCGTCCCTTCCTCTTCTTTCCTTCCTCCTTCCCTGCTTTCCTTCCTTCCCTCCTTCTCTCTTTCTTTCCTCCCTCCCTCCTTTCCTTCCTCTCTACTTCCTTCCTCCCTCCTTTCCTTCCTCCTTCCCTGCTTTCCTTCCTTCCCTCCTTCTCTTTCTTTCCTCCCTCCCTCCTTTCCTTCCTCCTTCCCTCTTTTCCTTAATTCCCTCCTTCTCTCTTTCTTTCCTCCCTCCTTCTCTCTTTCTTTCCTCCCTCCTTCCTTCCCTGCTTTCCTTCCTTCCCTTTCTTTCCTCCCTCCCTCCTTTCCTTCCTCCTTTTCCTTAATTCCCTCCTTCTCTCTTTCCTTCCTCCCTCCTTTCCTTAATTCCCTCCCTCCTTTCCTTCCTCCCTCCTTTTCTTCCCTCCTTCCTTCCTTCATCCTTTCTTTCCTCCCTCCCTCCCTTCCTTCCCTCCTTTCCTTCCTCCTTCCCTCTTTTCCTTAATTCCCTCCTTCTCTCTTTCTTTCCTCCCTCCTTTCTTCCTTTCTCCTTTCCTTCCTTTCTCTTTCCTTCCTCCCTCCTTTCTTTCCCCCCTCCCTCCTTTCCTTCCTCCCTCCTTCCCTCTTTTCCTTAATTCCCTCCTTCTCTTTCTTTCCTCCCTCTCTCCTTTCCTTCCTCCTTCCCTGCTTTCCTTCCTTCCCTCCTTCTCTCTTTCTTTCCTCCCTCCCTCCTTTCCTTCCTTCCTTACTCCCTCCCTCCTTTCCTTCCCTCCTATCCTTCCTCCCTCCTTTCATTCCTCCCTCATTTCCTTCCTTCCCTCCTTCCCTCCCTCCTTCCCTTCCTTTTCT